>NC_091305.1:39663830-39718772 GCF_038502225.1 Cherax quadricarinatus
GGATTATTGGCAGTTAGTTGGAGAATCTCCTGCAGGAGGTGCTGAAGCAGAGATTAATCAACTCTCTAACCCTGATGTACAGCTTGACAAACGCCATTTGTTGATCAGGGGTGAAAATACCTCAAAGGTATGGTAACATTTGTAATTAATCATTTCTGTTTTTCAATTCAGATTGCTTAATCTTTTAGTACTTACAAGAAAATAGGATAACTAGAATGGATTTGTGAGCTTCCTCATCAAATAGGTGGAATCCTCTGATTCCACCTATTTGAGTGATCACATTGCTGAAATATTTTAAACTTTTTTTGCTGAAACCTTGCCAGTATTATATGTATCTTTCTCTGAGTATATTGCCATGTTGAGAAAGTATTTCAAAATTTTATATGCTTTTTTAGTGTAAATTGGAAGTTTTAAATCCTCTTCTCCCTCAAACTGTAGTCAAAGCCATAGCTTCAACTTGACTTAAGAAATCGTAATGACACGATTGCAAATAAACCATACCCCCGGCCGGGATTGAACCGCGGGTTCAATCCCGGCCGGGGGTATGGTCCATAGCTTCAACCTTAGCTTGGTGACAGGTTGGGCAGGAAAGTATCTGGAATACCATTATACAGTAACACTAGTGTTCTCTTCTCACACAGTTATGACTTTAACCTTTGACTGCCAGGGTATCACTAATATTCTCTTGTACAAGGAGAGTTTTTTTTTTTTGTTGTTGTATATGTATGTGGCTCATAAAGGCCAAGGTGCTTGGTATGAAATTGTCAGATAATGTGATTTTAATATTTATCAAAAAATCATACCCATGTTACACTAATGACAGTGAATAATTTTTTATTACACTTTGGAATGTTCCTACCATGCTTTGAAAAATGCCAGCATTGTGCTTTTCACCTCAGAAGCTTAAAGTACAGATAGTTGGTTTTTCTGTCTCTCCATGGTTCCTGATGGTCTGTGCTAACATACCAAGAAGCATTTAGTTCTCAGTTATTCAACTCTTCTCATTGTCTAACACACTTGCACCTGCCAGTTAGATGTTCAATTCTTTATCTCCACTGTCTTTCCATCCCCATTTTTTTTTTCTTCCATCTTTCATCAACCCAGGTTTATATACATTTAATCAACCTGTCTTTCTTCATTTTTTTTCTGTCTGATTAACTTGTTGCCTGTCTTTAACTTGCATCATTTTTATGACCACACCAGGGTAATATTTAGTGAAGGGATTCAGTGAAACCGGTTATTTTATATAGCCGGACTTGAGTCCTGGAAATGGGAAGTACAATGCCTGCACTTTAAAGGAGGGGTTTGGGATATTGGCAGTTTGGAGGGATATGCTGTGTATTTTTATACATATATACTTCTAAATTGTTGTATTTTGAGCACGTCTGCAAAAACAGTGATTATGTGTGAGTGAGGTGAAAGTGTTGAATGATGATGAAAGTATTTTCTTTTTGGGGATTTTCTTTCTTTTTGGGTCACCCTGCCTCGGTGGGAGACGGCCGACTTGTTAAAAAAAAAAATCTAATTTCTTTTATTTATTTTTTTTAACACTGGCCGATTCCCACCAAGGCAGGGTGGCCCAAAAAAGAAAAACTTTCACCATTATTCACTCCATCACTGTCTTGCCAGAAGGGTGCTTTACACTACAGTTTTTAAACTGCAACATTAACACCCCTCCTTCAGAGTGCAGGCACTGTACTTCCCATCTCCAGGACTCAAGTCTGGCCTGCTGGTGTCCCTGAATCCCTTCATAAATGTTACTTTGCTCACACTCCAACAGCACGTCAAGTATTAAAAACCATTTGTCTCCATTCACTCCTATCAAACATGCTCACGCATGCCCACTGGAAGTCCAAGCCCCTCCAACACAAAACCTCCTTTACCCCCTCCCTCCAACCTTTCCTAGGCCGACCCCTACCCCGCCTTCCTTCCACTACAGACTGATACACTCTTGAAGTCATTCTGTTTCACTCCATTCTCTCTGCATGTCCGAACCACCTCAACAACCCTTCCTCAGCCCTCTGGACAACAGTTTTGGTAATCCCGCACCTCCTCCTAACTTCCAAACTATGAATTCTCTGCATTATATTCACACTACACATTGCCCTCAGACTTGACGTCTCCCCTGCCTCCAGCCTTCTCCTCGCTGCAACATTCATCACCCATGCTTCACACCCATATAAGAGCGTTGGTAAAACTATACTCTCATACATTCCCCTCTTTGCCTCCAAGGACAAAGTTCTTTGCCTCCACAGACTCCTAAGTGCACCACTCACCCTTTTCCCCTCACCAATTCTTTGATTCACCTCATCTTTCTTTTATTGTCTGCATAATATTTACACCAATGAAAATCATCTCTATTTCTGTAACATGTCTTCCATTCTATCATATGAGACCAAGAAACCAAGAATGCAACAATAAAAACCATACAAAGATACGTACATGTAAAGTCACTGTTTAAAACCAAAATACAGTTGTAGGATTTTTCCCCCATTGTGCACTGCTTGCTGCAGGATTTTTTTTTATATGGTGCACTCTGAAGGAGGGGTAATAATGTTGCAGTTTTATAACTGTAGTGCACCTGTGGCAAGAGTGATAGAGCAAATGATGATGAAAGTTTTTATTTTTCGGGCCACCCTACCTTGGTGGGAAACAGCTGATGTGTTAATAATAATAAAAAATGGTGCACACATACTACATAGACCTATTCTCTCATATATATATTTTTTTTTTTCAACAAGTCGGCCGTCTCCCACCGAGGCAGGGTGACCCAAAAAAGAAAGAAAATCCCCAAAAAGAAAATACTTTCATCATCATTCAACACTTTCACCACACTCGCACATTATCACTGTTTTTGCAGAGGTGCTCAGAATACACAGTTTAGAAGCATACACATATAAAGATACACAACATATCCCTCCAAACTGCCAGTGTCCCAAACCCCTCCTTTAAAGTGCAGGCATTGTACTTCCCATTTCCAGGACTCAAGTCCGACTATATGAAAATAACTGGTTTCCCTGAATCCCTTCACTAAATATTACCCTGCTCACACTCCAACAGATCGTCAGGCCCCAAGTGCCATTCGTCTCCATTCACTCCTATCTAACACGCTCACGCACGCTTGCTGGAAGCCCAAGCCCCTTGCCCACAAAACCTCCTTTACCCCCTCTCTCCAACCCTTTCGAGGATGACCCCTACCCCGCCTTCCTTCCCCTATAGATTTATATGCTTTCCATGTCATTCTACTTTGATCCATTCTCTCTAAATGACCAAACCACCTCAACAACCCCTCTTCTGCCCTCTGACTAATACTTTTATTAACTCCACACCTTTTCCTAATTTCCACACTCCGAATTTTCTGCATAATATTTACACCACACATTGCCCTTAAACAGGACATCTCCACTGCCTCCAACCGCCTCCTCGCTGCTGCATTTACCACCCAAGCTTCACACCCATATAAGAGTGTTGGTACTACTATATTTTCATACATTCCCTTCTTTGCCTCCATAAATAACGTTTTTTGACTCCACATATACCTCAACGCACCACTCGCCTTTGTTTCCCTCATCAATTCTATGATTAACCTCATCCTTCATAAATCCATCCGCCGACACGTCAACTCCCAAGTATCTGAAAACATTCACTTCTTCCATACTCCTCCTCCCCAATTTGATATCCAATTTTTCTTTATCTAAATCATTTGATACCCTCATCACCTTACTCTTTTCTATGTTCACTTTCAACTTTCTACCTTTACACACATTCCCAAACTCATCCACTAACCTTTGCAATTTTTCTTTAGAATCTCCCATAAGCACAGTATCATCAGCAAAAAGTAACTGTGTCAGTTCCCATTTTGAATTTGATTCCCCAAAATTTAATCCCACCCCTCTCCTGAACACCCTAGCATTTACTTCCTTTACAACCCCATCTATAAATATATTAAACAACCATGGTGACATTACACATCCCTGTCTAAGACCTACTTTTACCGGGAAGTAGTCTCCCTCTCTTCTACACACCCTAACCTGAGCCTCACTATCCTCATAAAAACTCTTTGCAGCATTTAATAACTTACCACAAATTCCATATACTTGCAACATCTGCCACATTGCTCCTCTATCCACTCTATCATATGCCTTTTCTAAATCCACAAATGCAATAAAAACTTCCCTACCTTTATCTAAATACTGTTCACATATATGCTTCAATGTAAACACTTGATCTACACATCCCCTACCCACTCTGAAACCTCCTTGCTCATCCGCAATCCTACATTCTGTCTTACCTCTAATTCTTTCAATTATAACCCTACCGTACACTTTTCCTGGTATACTCAGTAAACTTATTCCTCTGTAAAAATTATAGTCTCTTTTGTCCCCTTTCCCTTTATATAAAGGGACTATACATGCTCTCCGCCAATCCCTAGGTACCTTCCCCTCTTTCATACATTTATTAAACAAAAGTACCAACCACTCCAACACTATATCCCCCCCCTGCTTTTAACATTTCTGTCATGATCCCATCAGTTCCAGCTGCTTTACCCCCTTTCTACGTAATGCCTCACGTACCTCCCCCACACTTACATTCTGCTCTTCTTCACTCCTAAAAGATGGTATACCTCCCTGACCAGTGCATGAAATTACTGCCTCTCTTTCTTCCTTAACATTTGAAAGTTCCTCAAAATATTCTCGCCATCTACCTAATACCTCCATCTCCCCATCTACTAACTCCCCTACTCTGTTTTTAACTGACAAATCCATACTTTCCCTAGGCTTTCTTAACTTGTTTAACTCACTCCAAAATTTTTCTTATTTTCATTAAAATTTCTTGACAGTGCCTCTCCCACTCTATCATCTGCTCTCCTTTTGCACTCTCTCACCACTCTCTTTACCTTTGTTTTACTCTCCATATACTCTATTCTTCTTATTACACTTCTGCTTTGTAAAAACCTCTCATAAGCTACCTTTTTCTCTTTCATCACACCCTGTACTTCATCATTCCACCAATCACTCCTCTTTCCTTCTGCTCCCACTCTCCTATAACCACAAACTTCTGCCCCACATTCTAATGCTGCATTTTTAAAATTATTCCAAGCCTCTTCAACCCCCCCACTATTCATCTTTGCACTTGCCCACCTTTCTGCCAATAGTCGCTTATATCTCACCCAAACTTCCTCCTCCCTTAGTTTATACACTTTCACCTCCCTCTTACTTGTTGTTGCCACCTTCCTCTTTTCCCATCTACCTCTTACTCTAACTGTAGCTACAACTAAATAATGATCCGATGTATCAGTTGCCCCTCTATAAACATGTACATTCTGGAGCCTATCCATCAACCTTTTATCCACCAATACATAATCTAATAAACTACTTTCATTACGTGCTACATCATACCTTGTATATTTATTTATCCTCTTTTCCATAAAATATGTATTACTTATTACCAAATCTCTTTCTACACATAGCTCAATTAAAGGCTCCCCATTTACATTTACCCCTGGCACCCCAAATTTACCTACTACTCCCTCCATAACATTTTTACCCACTTTAGCATTGAAATCCCCAACCACCATTACTCTCACACTTGATTCAAAACTCCCCATGCATTCACTCAACATTTCCCAAAATCTCTCTCCTCTACACTTCTCTCTTCTCCAGGTGCATACACGCTTATTATAACCCACTTTTCACATCCAATCTTTATTTTACTCCACATAATCCTTGAATTAATTCATTTATAGTCCCTCTTTTCCTGCCATAGCTTATCCTTCAACATTATTGCTACTCCTTCTTTAGCTCTAACTCTATTTGAAACCCCTGACCTAATCCCATTTATTCGTCTCCATTGAAACTCTCCCACCCCCTTCAGCTTTGTTGTTTCACTTAAAGCCAGGACATCCAGCTTCTTCTCATTCATAACTTCCACAATCATCTCTTTCTTATCGTTTGCACAACATCCATGCACATTCAGACTTCCCACTTTGACAATTTTCTTCTTCTTATTCTTTTTAGTAATCTTTACAGGAAAAGGGGTTACTAGCCCATTGTTCCCAGCATTTTAGTTGACTTTTACAACACGCATGGCTTACAGAGGAAAGATTCTTATTCCACTTCCCCATGGATATAAAAGAAAAGTAATAAGACCAAGAACTATTAAGATAAAATCAAAGAAAACTCATATGAGTGTGTATAAATAAACGTGTACATGTATGTGTAGTGTGACCTAAGTGTAAGTAGAAGTAGCAAGACATACCTGTAATCTTGCATATTTATGAGACAGACAAAAGACATCAGCAATCCTACCATCACAGGCTTTCGTTTTACACTCGCTTGGCAGGACGGTGGTACCTCCCTGGGTGGTTGCTGTCTACCAACCTACTACCTACTCATATCTAGGATTAAATTTACTGAGTTGAGCTCGTGACGTAAAACTACGGGACTGACCCGGGCTTCAAAACCGTAGTTCTATTGGACCGACCCTAAAAGGATTAATACTGCAGCTGGCTACATGAACACTTGATAATGCAGCTGGCTACTTTCTTTCAACACACCAGCCGTATCCCACAGAGGCGGGGTGGCCCAAAAGGATAAACAAAAGTTTCTCCTTTTACATTTAGCAATATATACAGGAGAAGAGGTTACTAGGCCCTTGCTCCCGGCATTTTAGTCGCCTCTTACAACACGCATGGCTTACGGAGGAAGAAAATTCTGTTCCATTTCCCCATGGAGGTAATAGGAAATAAACAAGAACAAGAACTAGAAAGTGAAGAAAACCCAGAGGGATGTGTATATATATGTTTGTACATGTATGTGTAGTGTGACCTAAGTGTAAGTAGAAGTAGCAAGACATACCTGAAATCTTGCATGTGTATGAGACAGAATAAAAAGACACCAGCAATCCTACCATCATGTAAAACAATTGCAGGCTTCCGTTTTACACTCACTTGGCAGGATGGTAGTACCTCCCTGGGCGGTTGCTGTCTACCAACCTACTACCTAGGCAGCTGGCTACATGGACACTTAATACTGGAGCTGGCTGCATGAACATTTAATACTGCAGCTGGCTACTTGACTCTCCTACTTTTGCCTAACTGATTTAAGCTTGAAAATTACCACTGCCAAAGAATCTAGACAACTTTGTAATTTTTGGATGCTTTTTTCCTTAGGTTCTGCGGTTGCGTTCCATTTTAATGAAGGCCTTTGTGGACCACTACAGTGATCGAGGGTACGAGTGGATGTCACCACCTACAATGGTTCAAACACAGTGTGAAGGAGGCTCGACTCTATTTGATTTTAATTTCTTCGGTGAAAAGGCTTACCTCACACAATCCAGTCAGCTTTACCTTGAAACTTGCATTCCCAGGTAATGATTAATAACATACATGTAGTCATTATTATGCCATCAGTAATCAGTTTCTTTTTTTATAAGTATTCCTGTTTCTTTGTTATATTAATAATTATATACAGAAGAAGGATTACTAACCCCATGTTCTTGCTATTGTCACCTGATTGATGAGATCATTGACCAGGAGGGCTGGCCTGGAACTGCGGTGCTGAGGTGATGAACCCAAGAATCAGTTACAGGTAAACCTTCTACCTGTAATTTGAGGGTTGCAACCCCTACTCACAAACTTGCTCACAGGGTTGAAGAATTTTAAAAAAAAAATATTTTTTTCTTATGAAATGATAGAGAATCTTTTTCTGAAGGTAATGAAACCAAAAGCGTGAAAATTGATGGAAAACTTATGGAATTATGCTTTTGTGAAGTTAGCAGTCTTGGCAATATTTATGCACCGGTGATTTTGCCCATCTTGAGCTCTGTTTTGGGTCAGTTCCATTGTTCCAGTCAACCAAACTTGTAGCTATTTCACTAGAACTCCTTTTATTCTATCGACTGAGTACAAGAAACTGCCCATTTACCTATTTCAGCTATCTAATGGTGATCAGAAATTACTAATTTGGCCAATTTCACAAAATTCAAGAAAGACCAATTTCAAAATAGGGTCCAGAATAAATAATGCAGACATTTCTGGCACTAAAATAACATTTTATCTGTTCATTAGTCACATCTGCAAGCCTCTCTTATAGTATGCTTGCTTTTCATTTTGAATTTTTATTTACACAAAAAATAAAGAATTACTGTTATTTAGACTAATACATAATTTTAATAACTGTATAAATAATATCAGTGCATTTGTGAATACATATTAGACCACCCAGCTGATGTGTATTGGACGTGTGATGTGATATGTTTACTCTTGAACATTGGCAAAAATCGAACATTTCCGCTAATTTGAGCTCAAATTCAAGCTACTTTAGTCTGTAAACCATTCAGAATAATTTCTATTTCTGTAATATATCTTCGGTTGAACGAGACCAAGAAAACTAGAATACAGCCATAAACACCATATGAAAATACACTGCAAATTCGCTGTTTTAAACCAAACGCATGGTTGCAGTTTTTTTTGTTATGCACTGCGTGGTGCAGGATTTTTTTTTATACTGTGCACACTGGTCACACAGACCCATTCTCTCACATGTAGGCCTACCAGCTTTCTCCTGCAAGGTTTGAAGCTGCTAGAATTTTGGCATAGTATTACAGGACCAACACTTACTTCAAAGCCATAATATTATGGGACTGACGCCAAAGGGGTTAGGAAATTCTACGAAGATAAGAAACCTTAAGAATTTTTTTTTATTATTAACACATTGGCTGTTTCCCACCAAGGTAGCGTGGCCCAAAAAAGAAAAACTTTCATCATAATTCACTCCATCACTGTCTTTCTAGAGGCACACTTACACTATAGTTATAAAACTGCAACATTAGCACCCTTCCTTCAGAGTGCAGGCATTATACTTCCCATCTCCAGGACTCAAGTCCGGCCTGCTGGTTTCCCTGAATCCCTTCATAAATGTTACCTTGCTCACACTCCAAGAGCATGTCAAGTCCTAAAAACCATTTGTCTCCATTCACTTATATCTAACACACTCACTCATGCTTGATGGAAGTCCAAGCCCCTCGCACACAAAGCCTCCTTTACCCTCTTCCTCCAACTTTTCCTAGGCCAACCCCTACCCTGTCTTCCTCCACTACAAATTTATATACTGTACTTTTGAAGTCATTCTATTTTGTTCCGTCCTCTCTACATGTCCGAACTACCTCAACAACCCCTCCTCAGCCTTCTGGATAATAGTTTTGGTAATCCCACACCACCTAATTTCCAAACTATGAATTCTCTGCATTATATTCACACCACACAATGCCCTCGGACATGACATCTCCACTGCCTTCAGCCTTCTCCTTGTTGCAACATTCACCACCCATGCTTTACACCCATATAAGAGCATTGGTATAACTACTGTCATACATTCCCCTCTTTGCTTCCATGAACAAAGTTCTTTGTCTCCACAGACTCCTCAGTGCACCTCTTGCCTTTTCTTTTTCCCCTTGTTAATTCTATGATTCACTTTGTCTTTCATAGACTCATCTGCTGACATGTCCACTCCTAAATATCTGAATACATTCACCTCCTCCATACTCTCTCTCTCTCTCTCTCCAATCTGATATCCAAGTTTTTGTTACCTAATTTTTTTTTGTTATCCTCATTACCTTGCTCTTTCCTATATTCACATACAATTTTCTTGTTTTATATACCCTACCAAACTCATCCACCAACCTCTGCAACTTCTCTTCAGAATCTCCCAAAAGCACAGTGTTATCAGCAAAGAGCAAATGTGACAATTCCCACTTTGCCAGCATCCAAGCATTCACTTCTCTTACAACTCCATCTATAAATATATTGAACAACCACAGTGACATCACACATCCTTGTCTAAGGCCTACTTTACTGGGAAATGGTCTCACTCTCTCCTACATACTCTAACATGAGCCTCGCTATCATTGTAAAAAGTCTTCACTGCTTTCAGTAAGCTACATCCCATTCCATACATTTGCAACATCTGCCACATTGCCCCCCTATCCACCCTGTTGTGTGCCTTTTCCAAATCCATAAATGCCACAAAAACCTCTTTACCCTTATCTAAATACTGTTCACCAATATATTTCACTGTAAACACTTGGTCTACACACCCCCTACCTTCCTAAAGCCTCCTTGTTCATCTGCTATCCCACTTTCCATCTTACTCTTAATTCTTTCAACAATAATTCTACTCAAACTGAGCCGTGGGGGCATTGACCCCTGAAATCCTCTCCAGGCAAACTCCAGGTACACCTTACCAGGTATACTGAACAGACTTCCCCTATAATTTTTGCACTCTCTTTTGTCCCCTTTGCCTTTATACAAAGGAACTATGCATGCTCTCTGCCAGTCCCTAGGTGCCTTACCCTCTTTCATGTATTTCTTAAGAGATACTTAACATAATTTTTTATCCCCACAGATGCTTTGATGCACCACCCATCTTTTTTCCTCTCATCAATTCTGTAGTTTACCTTGCCTCTCATAGACCAGGTCCTGCTCAGGCTGTAAGCTGTCTCCCTTTCCCTCCCGATTAATGACCACTTCCTCGTGCAGCGACCACATATTTATAAATACATTTTTTGCAGGTCTTCACAGATGATCCTTTATTAGTTATTTTGCACATCAGCAGTCAACTGTTTTCATAATATTTGCCTCACCAATTAAAACATGAGGAAAAAGGGTATAATCTTTATATACAGTAGACTCATAATTTAAGCAACAGTAACTTGTATTTTCAGTAACTCTCTTGAAATTTTGTGTCCAAGACCCTAAATTGTACACGAAAAACTACTTATGTACGTGTCAAAAGATGGCAAGAAAATCTAGCATGACACTGTAGGTGTCTTAGAAAATTTAGGTAAACATGTTTTGAGGTGTATAGTGGTGAGAGAGACGTATAAAGGCTGATACCCTATAATTACAATACGAGTACAAATTCCAGTGCCTTAACAATCATTTATCTACACTAGCTCTTGTTTATACAGTTGCTGATTATGCCGTGATTGATAATGCGCTGTAGTGTAAAAAAAGTTATTAAATAAGAGAGCTGTGTAGTGATGATATAGTGGTGAGTGTATCAGTGTACTGGGTGGCTGCAGGAAATTTCTCTGATCAAGTTTGTGACCCAGAAGAGCCACTTCAACCATCTCTACACACTTCTGTAGAAATAAGGATGAAGAACAAGGAACTGAAGGAAATATATAGTTCTTTCATTTCACATTTTTAGCTAATTTTAATGATCAATAAACAATGACAGCAACAATTTTAGGTGATGAAAGCTATTGATTTAAAAAGTAAAAAACTTCTTTGGCTTTTTTCGACATGTCAAGAATGCAACCCTATTTTTCATGTGTGTTGTTCACACCATGAGTTGTGAGTTCATAAGTAGTGCCAATTACCAGGAATATAATCCACATGGATTATGATTGCTGGGACCAGCTCTGCCCTCTGGCCAACTAATACCATAAATATATTATATTGGAAATGCAGGTTTATAATACCAAGGCTTGTGGATACTTCCTCTGACAAACTCTGGGCTTTTACTTCCTCAGTAAGGATGCTGTTTTTTGGTAGTGTTGGCATCCAGCTCTTGAGACACTTGCTTAATGTCTGTCCTGCCATTCAACATTGTAACACAGGTAATGACCAAGTGTACTCAAGTGGTGTGTAGGTGAAGAGAAAAAAAAAGAAGGGAATTAGTATATTTTTAAGCAAATGTAGTATTTTTGTACTTTATATGTATTTTATTTAAAAATGCCATTAAAACTGAGTATAATTGATATTCTCTACCAAGTGTCTTAAGGATGACAGTCATTAAAGAGATTACTCTTATATTAAAAGGTTTACACTTCAGGAAAATGTATATTGTTGAATGCCTTTAAAAGCAATGTGAAATGCTAGCATTTTTGATACTGTCTTTGATTTTCAACAGTTTCGGTGATGTGTATTGCATAGAGCAGTCTTATAGAGCAGAACAGTCGCGGACGCGCCGTCATCTGGCTTCCTATACTCATATTGAAGCTGAATGTGCCTTTATCACTTTCAGTGAATTATTAGATCGTATTGAAGACTTGGTTAGTATATTGTATTTGTTGTTAAAGATATGCTCTTGTTTCTACAGTTTTAAGAAAAAATGTCAATATCTTAGAACTAGTAATAGTATCATATTCTAGTTCTGCATGTAATGGTTTATTTCATATACTGCCATGTCCCACCAAGGCAGGGTGACCTGAAAAAGAAACACTTTCACCACCATTCATTCCATCACTGTCTTGCCAGAGGTGCACTGATACTACAGTTCAAAACTGCAATTATCCTCACCTCTTCTTCAGAGTGCAGGCACTGTACTTCACTGAATTCCTTCATAAATGTTACCTTGCTCATGCTCCAACAGCATGTCAAGTCATAAAAACCACTTGCCTCCACTCCTTTTTAACATGCTCACATGTGCCTGCTGGATGTCTAAACCCCTCACACACAAAACCACCTTTACCCCCTCCCTTCAACATTTCCTAGGACAACCTCTACCCCACCTTCCCTACACTACAGATTTATACACCCTCCAAGTCATCCTAGTTTGTTCCCTCCTCTCTAAATATCCTCTTCAGCCTTCTGGATAGTACTTTTAGTAACACTGCACCTTCACCTAATCTCCAAGCTGTGTATTCTGTGCATAGTATTCACACTACGCATTGCCATCAAACATAACATCTCCACTGCCTCCAGCCTACTTCTTGATGGAACATTCACAACCCAGGCTTACACCCATATAAGAGCATTGGTACCTTGTTAAATTTATCTTAGTATTTAAAGCAACAAAACTGTACCATAAATCAGGGGAAGAGGAGAAAGAGAATTCTACATGAGATCAAAGACATTCCAATGAGTGAGCAAATCTCGCCTTTACAACTGAATCATTTTTGCTCTTTTCCTTTCTCTTTCTTTCCCCCTTTTTTCCCCTCTTTTCATTTCCTGCTGGTTTCTTTAATACAATTAATTAGAAGCCTGGCCATGGACTGAGACATGGAGGTGTTGACTCCCAAAAGACCCTCCAGTTGTACTCCAAAGTGTGTCAAAGTAGTATTGATATTTGTGTGTATTGTCTATTTTTATGGTATTGATATCTATATTGGAATTAGTGAAGAAGTTGCTGATACCAGCTGATACTTTTAAAATGTTAATTTGAATGTTCTTTTAAAAACAGTAAAATTAACTCATACTTCACAATTACAGGGGTTACCCACATTACATAAACTAACACACAAAAGAACACAGTACACACAGTCATATGTGACTCAAATCATTGTGCTCCCTGGACACTGACTCGGCAAAGACTTTGTTCGGAAAAATGTTCTTAGAGTGATGCCATTTCCTGCATCCCACACAGCAGCACACATCAGTGAGATTATTCAAGAAGCATTGTATAAATACAATATATCAGCTTCCAAAATTCATTTGATATTGTGGAATAATGGTGCCATTGTTGTCAAAGGAATTTAAGGTACAGGACACAGCAGTTTACCATGCTTTCTAGTTCACTTCATTCCAGGGCAGAGACTAATAAAAGACATCATTGCTAATAGTAGGTAAATAGTGAGTCACTTGAGTTACTCTTCTCTAGTCTGCGGTAAACTAGAGATTCTTCAGAACAAAATGAACTACTGAAGCACCAGCTCATTCAGAATATATCAACCCTCTGGGATAACACTTGTACAATGTTAGAATGCATCTATGAACCCCCCCCCCCCCCCAAAAAAAAAAAGCCATTGCAGTATATTGCTTACATAACATGACTTTCATCATTGGATGGAAAAAAGTGGAATCTTATTGCAAAGTTATTTTGTTCATCCTAGGTAGTAGGTTGGTAGACAGCAATCACTCAGGGAGGCACTACCGTCCTGCCAAGTGAGTGTAAAACGGAAGCCTGTACTTGTTTTGCATGATGTTAGGATTGCTGGTGTCTTTTTTTTTTGTCTCATAAACATGTAAGATTTCAGGTATGTCTTGTTACAATGGTACCCCGAGTTTCGTACAGCTCCAAACTCGAACATTCATATAAGTGTATTATTGTGAGTGCTTTTATAAGTGTATTTTTGGGGGTCTGGAACTAATCTAATTTACATTATTCCTTATGGGAACAAATCAGTTCGGTAACAGCACTCGAACAGCCTTCTGGAACGAATTATGGACGAAACTCTGGGTACCACTGTACTTCTATTTACACTTAGGTCACACTACACATGTATGTACAAGCATATATATATACACCCCTCTGAGTGTTGTTCTATTTTTTTACTAGTTCTTGTTTTTATTTCCTCTGATCTCCATGGGGAAGTGGAACAGAATTCTTCCTCCGTAAGCCACACGTGTTTTAAGAGTCGACTAAAATGCCGGGAGCAAGGGGCTAGTAACCCCTTCTCCTGTATACATTACTAAAGTTAAAAAGAGAAACTTTTGTTTTTCTCTTTGGGCCACCCTGCCTCGGTGGGAAATGGTCAATTTGTTGAAAGAAGAAGAAACGTGCAAGATTTCTTGTTCATCTTGCTAGTTCTCCTTACACTTAGGTCACACTACACGTACATATACAAGCATATATATACACACCCCTCTGGGTTTTCTTCTATCTTCTTACTAGTTCTTGTTCTTGTTTATTTCTGCTTATCTCCATGGGAAAGTGAAACAGAATTCTTCCTCTGTAAGCCATGCATGTCGTAAGAGTCGACTAAAATGCCGGGAGCAAGGGGCTAGTAACCCTTTCTGTATATATTACTAAATTTAAAAGGAGAAGCTTTTGTTTTTCCTTTTGGGCCACCCTGCCTCAGTGGGATATGGCCGGTTTGTTGAAAGATTTTGTTCATTGAAAACATTTCACAGAAAAAATAGTGAAAAAAATTGTCTGGTCATAGAAATACTGTTTCAAGTGTGTACAATATTTGAAACATTTCCTCAACAAAGGTTGAGTGATACAAGGTTTTCAGGCTTGAGTAGCAGACTGTCATCTTTTAGTACCACAGTTTAATTGTATTTAGATTTTATTAACACTGGAAGAATTTTTCCGTAAGTTGAATATAAATGCTATTTATAATTTGTAATTTTGTGAATCTTGCACAAATCCAATCTCCCTTAATGTGAGGGATTTACTCTAGAATGTGCCAATGGCATTGAGATAGTAAGTGGAAAGTTGTTCATTTAGGAATTTAAAATTTAGACATGTATCTGTACGAGAATTTATAGTCAGGCGATGTGGCTGTTTCATTATTAGACTACAGGAAATCAAAGTTTAAAAAGTAATTGATTACTGTAAACATAAAATTATATTTTCTCTGTTTAAAATGCCTTGAAAAATAATAATTTGTTGTAGTGTATGTATTAAGAGCAATATTTATTTGGTAGATATGTGATGTGGTAAAGAGAGTAGTGGAACACCCAGTGGGTAGTCAACTAATGAAGGAGTTGCACCCAGAGTTTGTAGCACCCTCAAAACCCTTCCTCAGGTTGACTTACTCGGATGCTATCAAGTACCTCAAGGAGCATAACATTACCAAGGAAGATGGATCTTACTATCAATATGGAGAGGTAAGTAGTAGCTATACTAATGTACATTAATTTCAGATGTCACTTGTTTGTTAATGATTTCATTTTGTGCTAGGTAAATACAGGTTATTAAACTTAACATTTTTCCAGTTCAGTCAGAATACACCATTATCAATATTATTATTATTATTATTATCATTAATCATCATCAGTATCATTGATGTTGCTGCTGCTGCTGCTGCTGCTGCCGCCGCCACCACCACCGCCGTGTCATACTTAATTGTAGTTACAAGAGTAAAGCTGTGATAGTTATTTCTTGTTTTTGCTTAATTTATTGTATTATTGTATAAATGTGCCAGCAGTTGTAGCACTTGCCACTTGTGCTTCGTAATCTAGTGTTCTACCACTGTTTATGATGACATTCTTTCTAGTATTTTTTTTAATCAGTTTTCTGAGTTTACAATTGTGAATTTTTGTTTGCCTGATGATAGTGCAAGAATAAGATCTCTGCTTATTTTTTATATTATATTTTTTTTTTTGTTATGCCTTTTCTTCCTGCCACTATGAGGGCATCTTTAGCTCTTTGTCTTGCCTTATAATATGTAGAGTTCTTAACTGTAAACCATTTTGTAATCTGCATGTATTTTCTGTTATATCTTCATTATTGTTTGGTGTGTTTCACACTACCTCTATATAATTCCATATTTGGTCTAATGTATTTTGATAAACAATCTTTGATCCATATTTTTAAAAGCAGTGTGACCCAGAGAGAGAGGGCAGTAAAATATCCTTTTTCTTTTTTAGTAATTATACAGAAAAAAGTATTTTTTAAAGGATTATAGTCATCTCGGTGTGTTATTATGTAATACTAATATTTTTTCTGGGGTCGAAAAAAAAAAAATACCGGGTCCAGTTGTATATTATTGTTACATTTAACAGGATATTCCAGAGATGCCGGAAAGAAAAATGACTGATCAGATTGGGAAGCCAATTCTGCTCAACAGGTTTCCAGCTGGTATAAAAGCCTTCTACATGTCCAAGTGTGAGGATGATAATTCACTTACAGAATCGGTATGTTTCAATTTTTTTTTGTTTGCCTGGATTACTTGTCACTCTGGGAATGCATTGTGTACAGGAGGGCCCTGTTTTTTAGGTGGCTGGGTTACTGACCCCTGCTGATAAGTGAAAATCGCTGGTGAGTGGAGCATAGTGTTTTTTTGCTATCGAATGCATATAAAATGCCTGATAACATGTTTACATTATCATATATTAAGTGCTCAATACAGGCCTAAAAAACAAAGATAGGAAAGTAAAATGAATATACAGCACTTACAAAACTTACCTTAAAATATGGCGCCAGACGTTTTTCCCTGACACATCTGTTACATGAAATGAACGATGACACAGTTGAAAACTGCCGAAATAGCAGGACACCGAAAAGAGAGACCGAAACAAAGGGCCTTCCTGTATTATTAGCTTATGACTTAATTTTTTTAATCATGCTAAACTCGCATTAGGATTCTACTGAGAAATTCCATTGCCTCTGGTTGATAGTGTGAATGATGGTGAAAACTGTCTTTTACAGGTCACCCTGCCTTGGTGGGAGACAGCCAGAGTGTTAAAAAAATATTATACACATTCCTCTGTGAATAAGAAGCATGAATGTACGTTATAA
Organism: Cherax quadricarinatus; assembly: GCF_038502225.1. Taxonomy (NCBI): domain Eukaryota; kingdom Metazoa; phylum Arthropoda; class Malacostraca; order Decapoda; family Parastacidae; genus Cherax; species Cherax quadricarinatus. Next base: position 39,681,023 of record NC_091305.1, read on the forward strand.
ATAGTCACCTGCAAACACTAGGAAGTTGTGAAGGTGTTACGGGTGTCATTATCTATTTAAGATTGCAGAGAGTGAGCTGCAGCTCTTGGTCCCTGTCTCTTTAACTTTTGACTGACTGACATGAGTGAGCCAGTCATATCCATCTGTGAAGCTGTGTGGAGTTCACTTCTACTGTCTCATTGCTCAGCTCATTCTACTTATTTTTTTTTTAATCACTCCTACAATGAAGAAATAATATCTTTTTTTCTTATTTTTGTACATAATTTACATGCATAGCTTTCGGAGGAAGAATTCTTTTCTGCTTCCCAATGGAGTTTTGTATGTAATATCCAACCGTATTTTCTTACTCTTGTTGCCTCTCTGGTAAAGAGGTGATCCATGTCTAGTATTTTGTTGTTCTTTGCTCCTTCAGTAGCATAAAGTCTGTTTCTCACATTCTAAGTAGCTCATTCACCTCGGATCATGTACCAGTCTTGATGCTCTCTGGCACACTCAAGTTTTTTTTTTTGTTTTTGTTTTGCTAGGTGTGGGTTTCACACCAACATTGTGTACTGGAGTATGTCTAGTTTTCTGCCACTCGTAGGTTTGCAAACTTAGCTTTTGTGCTGTTAATGTTATTCTGTTTAGGTTTATAATAATGGTTATTAGAAATTTTTTTTTTTACCTAGGTGTTTCTGTGAGCTTTAGTTTCAGCATCTTTCTCTGTTTTTAGCCACCGTCTCCCAGCTTCAAGCTTTGCTTTTGCTAGCAGTTAAATTCCACTAACCATTTATCTGATCATTATGGAAATCTGTCCAGATTTTTTGTCTTCTTTTATCTTCTTCACTTCGTATTTTCATTATATACATACCTGTAGTTCATCAGTATATGTAAACACTTGCAAAATACAACAATGACCCGGGTTAATATAACAATGACCCGGGTTAATATAACAGTGACCCAAGTTAATATAACAATGAACCAGGTTAATATAACAATGACCCTGCTTAACCCTTCGAGGGTCCAAGCCGTAGATCTATGCCTTGTCTACAGGGTCCAAGAATTTAAAAAAAAAAAATTAGTTATTTTTTCTTATGAAATAGTAGAGAATCTTTTTCTGAAGGTCGTAAAACAAAAAGTATGAAATTTGATGGAATTTTACTGTGTCAGCGATATTTACACATCAGTGATTTTGTCCACTTTGACTCCTATTTTAGGTGAATTACATTATTCCAGTAGACCAAATTCTTGCCTGTTTCACTGGTATTACTTCTATTTTCTTGATTGAGCACAAGAAACTGCCCAATCAACTATTTCAACTACCCAGTAAAGTGATCAGAAATTGGTAATTTGACTAATTTCACACCAAGTTCAAAATATTACAATTTCAAAATAAGGTCCAGAATAAACAGGCATTCCTGGCACTAAAATAACATTACCTCTGTTTATTAGTTATGTTTCCAGGCTTTACACATGAATTCCATTTTGACTTTATTTACATAAAAAATTTTTATTCACACCAAAAAAATAGAGGATTTACTGTTATTCAGTACTGTAATAATATCAGTGCATTTGTGATCGTATATTAGGCCCACCAGTTGACTTGTATTGGATGTGTGATGTCATTTGTTTACTCTTGAACATCGGCAAAAATCGAATGTTTACACTACTTTGAGCTCAATTTCAAGCTATTTTCAGTACTAAAAACAATCAAAATCATCTTTATTTCTATAATATGTCATCCATTTTATCAAATGAGACCAAGAAACCGCGAATACAAAAGTAAAAACATTACGAAAATACACCGCAAAGTCGGTGTTTGAATCCAAACACATGGTCACAGTTTTTTTCATTATGCACTGCATGTTGCAGGATTTGTTTTATGTGGTGGACACTTACCACATAGATACATTTTCTCATATCTAGGCCCAAATTTACCACTCACAGCTTATCTGAGTGAGCTGAGCTTATTGTGTACAACTATGGCTTGGACCCTGTGGACAAGGAGTAGATCTACGGCTTGGACCCTCAAAGGGTTAATATAACAATGACCCAGGTTAATATAACATTGGGTAACTTTAAAAGAATTAATGTATTACAGCTATTTATTTATTTAATTTGATTTCTGCATTTTAAAAATAAATACATGTCTAATTCAGCATATGCATTCCAAAGTATATTATGGACGAGTCCCTGATCAATATAATATATTACAAGATTTTTTTTTCAGTTGTCTGTCTCTCACCGAGGCAGGGTGACCCAAAAAGAAAGAAAATCCCCCAAAAAGAAAATACTTTCATCATCATTCAATACTTTCATCTCACTCACGCATAATCACTGTTTTTGCAGAGGTGCCCAGGATACAACAGTTGAGAAGCATATATTTATAAAGATACACAACATATCCCTCCAAACTGCTAGTATCCCGAACCCCTCCTTTAGAGTGCAGGCATTGTACTTCCCATTTCCAGGACTCAAGTCCGGCTATATAAAAATAACTGGTTTCCCTAATTTTTTTTGTTTTTTTTGTTTTTGTTTTTTTTTCTCCCAACAAGTCGGTCGTCTCCCACCGAGGCAGGGTGACCCAAAAAAGAAAGAAAATCCCCAAAAAGAAAATACTTTCATCATCATTCAACACTTTCACCACACTCACACATTATCACTGCTTTTGCAGAGGTGCTCAGAATACAACAGTTTAGAAGCATATACGTATAAAGATACACAACATATCCCTCCAAACTGCCAATATCCCAAACCACTCCTTTAAAGTGCAGGCATTGTACTTCCCATTTCCAGGACTCAAGTCCGACTATATGAAAATAACCGGTTTCCCTGAATCCCTTCACTAAATATTACCCTGCTCACACTCCAACAGATCGTCAGGTCCCAAGTATCATTCGTCTCCATTCACTCCTATCTAACACGCTCATGCACGCTTGCTGGAAGTCCAAGCCCCTCGCCCACAAAACCTCCTTTACCCCCTCTTTCCAACCCTTTCGAGGACGACCCCTACCCCTCTTTCCTTCCCCTATAGATTTATATGCTTTCCATGTCATTCTACTTTGATCCATTCTCTCTAAATGACCAAACCACCTCAACAACCCCTCTTCTGCCCTCTGACTAATGCTTTTAACTCCACACCTTCTCCTAATTTCCACACTCCGAATTTTCTGCATAATATTTACACCACACATTGCCCTTAGACAGGACATCTCCACTACCTCCAACCGTTTCCTCGCTGCTGCATTTACCACCCAAGCGTCACATCCATATAAGAGTGTTGGTACTACTATACTTTCATACATTCCCTTCTTTGCCTCCATAGATAACGTTTTTTGACTCCACATATACCTCAACGCACCACTCACCTTTTTTCTCTCATCAATTCTATGATTAACCTCATCCTTCATAAATCCATCCGCCGACACGTCAACTCCCAAGTATCTGAAAACATTCACTTCTTCATACTACTCCTCCCCAATTTGATATCCAATTTTTCTTTATCTAAATCATTTGATACCCTCATCACCTTACTCTTTTCTATGTTCACTTTCAACTTTCTACCTTTACACACATTCTCAAACTCATCCACTAACCTTTGCAATTTTTCTTTAGAATCTCCCATAAGCACAGTATCATCAGCAAAAAGTAACTGTGTCAATTCCCATTTTGAATTTGATTCCCCATAATTTAATCCCACCCCTCTCCCGAACACCCTAGCATTTACTTCTTTTACAACCCCATCTATAAATATATTAAACAACCATGGTGACATTACACATCCCTGTCTAAGACCTACTTTTACCGGGAAGTATTCTGCCTCACTTCTACACACCCTAACCTGAGCCTCACTATCCTCATAAAAGCTCTTTACAGCATTTAGTAACTTACCACCTATTCCATAAACTTGCAACATCTGCCACATTGCTCCTCTATCCACTCTATCATATGCCTTTTCTAAATCCATAAATGCAATAAAAACTTCCCTACCTTTATCTAAATACTGTTCACAAATATGCTTCAATGTAAACACTTGATCTACACATCCCTTACCCACTCTGAAGCCTCCTTGCTCATCCGCAATTCTACATTCTGTCTTACCTCTAATTCTTTCAATTATAACCCTACCGTATACTTTTCCTGGTATACTCAGTAAACTTATTCCTCTATAATTTTTACAATCTCTTTTGTCCCCTTTCCCTTTATATAAAGGGACTATACATGCTCTCTGCCAATCCCTAGGTACCTTCCCCTCTTTCATACATTTATTAAACAAAAGTACCAACCACTCCAACACTATATCCCCCCCTGCTTTTAACATTTCTGTCATGATCCCATCAGTTCCAGCTGCTTTACCCCCTTTCATTCTACGTAATGCCTCACGTACCTCCACCACACTTACATTCTGCTCTTCACTCCTAAAAGATGGTATACCTCCCTGGCCAGTGCATGAAATACCGCCTCTCTTTCTTCCTCAACATTTAAAAGTTCCTCAAAATATTCTCGCCATCAACCTAATACCTCCCTCTCCCCATCTACTAACTCCCCTACTCTATTTTTAACTGACAAATCCATACGTTCCCTAGGCTTTCTTAACTCGCTCCAAAATTTTTTCTTATTTTCATTAAAATTTCTTGACAGTGCCTCTCCCACTCTATCATCTGCTCTCCTTTTGCACTCTCTCACCACTCTCTTCACCTTTCTTTTACTCTCCATATACTCTGCTCTTCTTTTAACACTTCTGCTTTGTAAAAATCTCTCATAAGCTAACTTTTTCTCTTTTATCACACCCTTTACTTCATCATTCCACCAATCACTCCTCTTTCCTCCTGCCCCCACCCTCCTATAACCACAAACTTCTGCCTCACATTCTAATACTGCATTTTTAAAACTCGTCCAACCCTCTTCAACCCCCCCCCCCCCCACTACCCATCTTTATACTAGCCCACCTTTCTGCCAATAGTCGCTTATATCTCACCCGAACTTCCTCCTCCCTTAGTTTATACACTTTCACTTCCCTCCTACTTGTTGTTGCCACCTTCCTCTTGTCCCATCTACCTCTTACTCTAACTGTAGCTACAACTAAATAATGATCCGATATGTCAGTTGCCCCTCTATAAACATGTACATCCTGGAGCCTACCCATTAGCCTTTTATCCACCAATACATAATCTAACAAACTACTTTCATTACATGCTACATCATACCTTGTATATTTATTTATCCTCTTTTTCATAAAATATGTATTACTTATTACCAAATCTCTTTCTACACATAGCTCAATTAAAGGCTCCCCATTTACATTTACCCCTGGCACCCCAAATTTACCTACTACTCCCTCCACAACATTTTTACCCACTTTAGCATTGAAATCCCCAACCACAAGTACTCTCGCACTTTGTTCAAAACTCCCCACGCATTCATTCAACATTTCCCAAAATATCTCTCTCTCCTCTACACTTCTATCTTCTTCAGGTGCATATACGCTTACTATAACCCACTTCTCACATCCAACCTTTATTTTACTCCACATAATCCTTGAATTAATACATTTATAGTCCCTATTTTCCTGCCATATCTTATCCTTCAACATTATTGCTACTCCTTCTTTAGTTCTAACTCTATTTGAAGCCCCTGACTTAATCCCATTTATTCCTCTCCACTGAAACTCTCCCATCCCTTTCAGCTTTGTTTCACTTAAAGCCAGGACATCCAGCTTCTCATTCATAACATCGACATTCATCTCTTTCTTATCATTTGCACAACATCCACACACATTCAGACTTCCCACTTTGACAGTTTTCTTCTTCTTATTCTTTTTAGTAATCTTTACAGGAAAAGGGGTTACTATCCCATTGTTCCCGGCATTTTAGTTGACTTTTACAACACGCATGGCTTACGGAGGAAAGATTCTTATTCCACTTCCCCATGGATATAAAAGGAAAAGTAATAAGACCAAGAACTATTAAGATAAAATGAAAGAAAACTCATATGAGTGTGTATAAATAAACGTGTACATGTATGTGTAGTGTGACCTAAGTGCAAGTAGAAGTAGCAAGACATACCTGTAATCTTGCATATTTATGAGACAGACAAAAGGCACCAGCAATCCTACCATCATGTAAAACAATTACAGGCTTTTGTTTTACACTCACTTGGCAGGACGGTAGTACCTCCCTGGGTGGTTGCTGTCTGCCAACCTACTACCTACATAATTATTATTATTTCTTATTATATGATTTGTAGGTTGACGTGTTAATGCCAAACGTTGGAGAGATTTTAGGAGGCTCTATGAGGATGCACAATTATGAAGAGTTGCTGCAAGCTTACACTGATAATGAACTTGACCCTAAACCTTACTACTGGTATACTGATCAGGTAGGTGAACTAATGTGTCGTTATATACAAACATTACACAAATTACCCTGCACATAGGAGAAAGATACTTACGAGAACATTTTGGTCCCACGTGGACCGAAATGTCATAAGTTTGTCTCCTATGTGTGGGTTACTTGTGTATTGTTCCAGTCACGGTATTGTGCCTTTGTATTTTATACAAAATATTCTTTGTGAATTCGTCTTATCATACATGTACGGCCTCTCCTCACTTAGCAACGTACAGTGGACCCCCGCATAGCGAACTTAATCCGTGCAAGAGGGCTGGTCGTTATGCGAAATGTTCGCTATGCGAATTAATTTTCCCCATAAGAAATAATGGAAATAAAATTAATCCGTGCAAGACACCCAAAAGTATGAAAAAAAAATTTTTTTACCACAAAAAAATGTTAATTTTAGTACACACAAACTGAAAAAGGCATGCACAATTACATGACACTTACTTTTATTGAAGATCTGGTGATGATTGATGGGATGGGAGGAGGGGAGAGCATTGTCTTCTTACTGTTTAGAAGGGGAATCCCCTTCCATTAGGACTTGAGGTAGCAAGTCCTTTTCTGGGGTTACTTCCCTTCTTCTTTTAATGCCACTAGGACCAGCTTGAGAGTCACTGGACCTCTGTCGCACAACAAATCTGTCCATAGAGCTCTGTACCTCCCGTTCCTTCAAGACTTTCCTAAAATGGGCCATAACATTGTCATTGAAATAGTCACCAGCACGGCTTGCAACAGCTGTGTCAGGGTGATTTTCATCCATAAAGGTTTGCAGTTCAACCCACTGTGCACACATTTCCTTAATTTTTGAAGTAGGCACAATGGATTCCACAACTGGCATAGGCTTCTCAGGGTTAGCCCCAAACCCTTCAAAATCTTTCTTAATTTCCATACTAATTCTCACCCTTTTTACCACAGGGTTGGCACTAGAAGCTTTCTTGGGGCCCATGGTCACTTATTTTCCAGAAACAGCACCGAAAACACTGTAATAATACGAAATATTCCGAGTGTATGCTTGAATGTTACCGCGGAGGCTAGCTGGTAAACAATGGGACGGGCGGCACATGTGAGGCTGGCTGAGGGCCCACATTGGACGCGTCTCGGACGAAGTTCGCTGAGCGGGTTTTTGTCTACTATGCGGGGCAAAATTTCAGCGAACAAAGCGTTCGCTATGCGGATTGTTCGCTATGCAAGGCGTTCGCTATGCGGGGGTCCACTGTACTTGTTTACGGACGCCTCAGACTTACAATGGGCTCTGACTAGTATTCATACCTAGATACTGTATATTAGAGCTGATTTCCTCTATTTATTTCAATATACAGTACACTACTGTATAAACACTTGGTGTAAAGGTGACATTAAAACAATATCAAAGATGGTTGACACAAACTCTTTACACGTACCATTATAGTATGCTCCTCACTTTGTGATGAATTCATTTAACGACGTTGTCTCAGGAATGGAACTCCATCATTAAGTGAGGAGAGGCTGTATAATTGTTAGTTTCTGTATAACCCTTAAGGAATTAGCACTTTGTGAATATGTAATACAGCCTCTCCTTACTTAATGATGGAGTTCTGTTCCTGAGACCACATCGTTAAATGAATTCGTTGCTAAGTGAGGAGCATACTATAATGGTAGTGAGCTTGTCACCTTTGCACCATTTATAACATGTCTGGTATGTTTCTAAATGTTTATACAGTAGTATACTGTATATTGAAATAAACAGAATAGAGGAAATCAGCTCTAATATACATTATTTAAGTATGAATACTGGTCAGAGAGCCCGTTGTAAGTCCGAGGCGTCGGTAAATGAGTACGTTGCTAAGTGAGGAGAGGCTGTTATGTATAAGGGCCATAGCAATTGTGTACAACATAAAATGTTTACAAGTCTTTGTAAAGAACACAAGTCAGCTTACCAATTTATTAGTTTTTAACTGCTCAGCTACTAAAACCAATATGCAAGGGAATCAACTTTACTAAGAAAGGGTAATTAAATGTACCATTTGAACTTACTTTAATTTGGTATAATGTAATAAAAATTTGAACGTTTAATTAATTTCATTATAGGCATGGTTAGATATCTAGTATCCTAGCAAACTAGTGGAACTACTACTGATGTATAATTTACAAATCTTCCCTAGAAAATGTTTTTTCGCAACAGATCTGGACACTGCTAGCTGACTACCCAGTGATGGGTCTTCATGAACCTACACACTTTTCTGTTTATTCTGATGCATCCCTTCTGATGTTAGATGCCTTCTGTTCAGACACTTTTTAACTTTTAGATTACCACTTTACTCCATGCACAGTAATGACCTTTGAACTACTAACCCATCTGTTCAATTTAAATATTTTTAAATAATTACTAATAATTATACATTTTGAATGCAACTGTAAGGGATTTTTTTTTTTTAACAAGTCAGCCATCTCCCACTTAGGCAGGGTGACCCAAAAAAGAAAGAAAATCCCCAAAAAGAAAATACTTTCATCATCATTCAATACTTTCATCTCACTCACACATAATCACTGTTTTTGCAGAGGTGCTTAGAATACAACAGCTTAGAAGTATATACGTATAAAGATACACAACATATCCCTCCAAACTGCTAATATCCTGAACCCCTCCTTTAGAGTGCAGGCATTGTACTTCCCATTTCCAGGACTCAAGTCCGGCTATATAAAAATAACCGGTTTCCCTGAATCCCTTCACTAAATGTTACCCTGCTCACACTCCAACAGAACTGTAAGAGATGTTTATGTAAATACTGATGTCATGTTTCTTTGAGAAATATTCACTCTTCTCTTATATTTTGTTGTTACTCCATCCAACGTTTAAAGTAATTAAAAGTATTGATATTCACATTAGATAATCTTTATGCCATGTTTTTTGTTCTTCAAAAATATTTAGTATTTTTCTCAAATTGCTTCTGTAACCTTTATGAAGTAGGTTGTTAGACAGCAGCAACTATACTGGGAGTTACTACCACACTGTTATAACAGAGGGAATTGAAAACATGTTAACTGTTTTTCACTTTCACAGAATTGGTGGCCTTTTCCTGTAGACTCCTAAATATGAAAAATGATAGCTAAATCTCTAAACTTCAAATTATATTTGAGATGCACTTTATCCTAGTTCTTTAGAAATCTAATATTCCCTTTCTAGATTAGAAAGTCTAGTCTGAGACTGGGCCAGTGGGGCAAGAATCCCCTAGAGCCATAAGCAGATGCTGCATGTACCCAGGCTGGGCCTTAAGAGTAGGAAAAAACTTGAGCTGGTAACAGGTATTCACCTTATTTACAAATATTAATGTTTTTTCAACAGCGTCTGTATGGTACGTGCCCTCACGGTGGGTATGGCTTAGGATTGGAGCGTTTCTTGTGCTGGATTGCCAACCGTTACCACATACGTGAAGCAACTTTATATCCAAGATTTGTAGGACGTTGTACACCATAGACAAAATGAAAAAGTCTGATGCCCTAGAACATAAATATTGTATAATTTGTATTGCTATTCAAATTTTTTATATTTTGATTTTTCATGCAAATTATAAACATTTGTGTTTTGATTAGTAGGTCAGTACTTAAGAACTTAAGAATTTTTATTGAGTGATTTGAACATGAACGTTTAAAATGGTAATGCTGTATCTTCATTGTGGAGTTGTAAATTTTTTACAAAGGATTCCATACAAATAATTTTAATTATTTATGTTAAATTATTCTTGCCTGTTTACTGTATATAATATTTTGATTGTATTTAGTTTACTGCCATTCTTTGTGTCATCCTGGAAACTACTTTTGTATTTTTTGTAGAAAATTTGTATTCTAGAAATTAAATAAGATGTTTGAATTCTAGGTCAATGTTGTTTTCAAGATGAGAAATGTCAAATTGCCATTTGATTGTGTTACTATTCCTTCAATTAGACATGCAGTTGGCGTAGTGTCACCTTGCATTTACAGTATCACTAGCCAGTTAAACTTTATAAAAAATAAGGCTTCAGAGAACATTAATACATAATGACGGGATTGGTCACATACTTTTTTAAAACGTTTAAAAATTGTATCTTTTAATTTATATAAAACAACCACTACCTAAGATGTATTAATTACTACCATCCTTTAAAAACAATTTATTTTTAAATATTTTTTTATATTTTTGTTACAAATGAGACTCGGTGAACCAGATAATTGGAGTTGTCCTCCACTACCTTGGATCAAATCTCATTCTCAAGGTGCTGTAGAGCCCATAAAGGTTTAGCCCTTGCCATTTATTACTATTATGTTTGGGTAAGCATATAACCCATATGGAATATACCTGGGAAATGGGAGGCAAGTAGTGTTGATCCTAGGCAGGGGAGGATGTCTTCCCCTTGATTACCCCTCAAGGGAGGTTCCTTGATGCTGGCGAGGGGCTCTTGATCTAGGGAATTGGATCTGTGCTCCGGTTCCCTGAAGTGAGCCTGAATACCTTCCATACCTTCTCCAGTTTATTATAACTGCAGAAGCTGTCAATCAAGCCTTGATGCCAGTGGGGGGAGGGGAGTCTTGATCCAAGTATGTGGGCATCACCCCTTCCTTGAATTGAACCTGATTACCTCTTATACCCCCAGGCACTGTGTGATCCCTACAGGTTGAACACTTTTTTCCCCCGTGAATGTAATAATGATCCTCTGTGAATATAATCTTCCATGTTGTTGGATCAAAAATGATCACCTCCCATTCCTTAAGTGCTGTATGACTTATGGGTTTAGCACTCGCCCTTGATTATCATCATCATAATATAGGAGCTACACATACATACTGCTGGAGAATGAGAAAGGCAATATTTTGTGAAGACATTCTGGGAAACCGGTTAGTCAGACTTGAGTCCTGGAGGTGGGAAGTACAATGCCTGCAGCCTAAAGGAGGGGTTTGGGATATTTGCTGTTGACTGACATCTACACTGTCATATCTGCTTGCCTTTGGCAAGACACTGATAGTGTGAATGATGGTGAAAGTGTTTCTTTTTCGGGTCATTCTACCTAGGTGGGAGGCAGCCGGCGTGTTAAAAAAAAAAAACAGAAGATGCCAACACTAACTACAGCAACTCCCCTCAAGGAAGGTTCCTTGATGTTGGTGAGGGGCTCTTGATTTAGGGAATTGGATCTGTGCTCCAGTTCCCCGAATTAAGCCTAAATGCCTTCCACATCCCCCCCCCCCCAGGCGCTGTATAATCCTCCGGGTTTAGCGCTTCCCCCTTGATTATAATAATAATAATAATGCAGCAACTACATAATTAGTATCATGGGGAGCACTATACCCATAGGGATTAAGACATGTGCACCATCTGAGTATCTTTAGATACCTCCTCTACACTCCCTCCCTCCACTGTTTCTTAGGATGACTGTCAACAGTATTACTTGTGTAGTATATACAGTGGAACCTCAGTGCTCGAACACCTCCATACTCAATTCGGTATTCGAATGCTTTGTTCGGTAAACAAATCACTCGGTAGTTGACTGCTCAGCACTCGACCAAACAAACATGACCTGCCAGAACTTTGCTGTAAACTATTTAGTGTTTCTTTGCATTTTTTGGTGTTTTTTATAGTGAACAAATAAGTTACCATGGGGCCTAAGAGGGTTAGTGATAACAGCCAACCAAAAAGAAAATTGGTGGGGAAAAGTTAATTCTGTACTCAAACAGACTGGCACTTGAACAGCCTTCTGGAACCAATTAAGTTGGAATAGCGAGGTTCCACTGTATTTCCTAGCAACGTTTATAGGCAGGCTCCCTGGCCAAGCCTTAAATCGTATGACCCCCTGTTTAGACCAGGCACTTAGTCCATAGTCCCCACACTTCCTTGCGCAGGCTTACTAGATGGGTAGACAGACAGGCTGGGCTCTGCCATAATTACCAATACAATACCTCCATAATAGTCTATAGTTGTTTCCTTTCCTACCATTGCCTCTGTAATCAAATCCTATAACATGACCCCTACCCTACAGATCTATACACCTTCCAAGTCATCCTATTTTGCTCCATTCTCTATAAATGTCCAAACCACCTCAACCACCCCTCCTCGGCCCTCTCGATAATACTTTTAGTAACTCTGCACTTCCTCCTATTCTCCAACCCATAAATTCTCTGCATAATATTTACATTGACCTCAGATATGACATCTCCACTGCCTCCAGCCTCCTTGCTTCACTATTCACACCCATATAAAAGTGTTGGTACCACTATACTCTCATACATTTCCCTCTTTGCCTCCATGGATAATGTTCTTTGTCTCCACAGACTCTTCACTGCACCACTCGCCTTTTTCCCTTTATCAGTTTTGTTGTTCACCTTGTCTCTCATATACCCATCCACCAACAAGTCAACTTCCAAATATCTGAACACATTCACTTCCTCTATACTCCCTCCAATCTGATATCCAATTTTTTCATTACCTAACTCATTTGATATCCTTATCACCTTACTCTCACCTATGTTCACTTTCAACTTCCTTTACACACCCTCCCAAACTCATCCACTAATCTTTGCAACTTCTGTTCAAAATCTTTCCTCTTTCAACTAGATTGCCACCCCTAAGCCTCTCCTATATAAACCTTCTGGGCTACTCCTGGCTTCCATGTAAGTGGCAATAAAAGGTATAGTATATGAATCTCTAAGGCATGGCAAATGCATAGGGCAGCATTTAGTTATTAATATATTAACAGGAAAATCCTCAACCTCAGTGCATTGACCCAAGACAAACTGGGCAGGAATCAGCTCCACTATATTACTGTATATCAATTTATCAAGGATAGGCTAGGTCGCTAACCTAGAATGGTACAAAATAAAACACCACACACAAACCAGGTTAACTCGCAGAAATACAGTACTGTATATCTATCAATGCATGAGAGATGAATAAACTGAAAAACAAAGATCCAGTTTTATGGCAGCCTGACCCTCTTTATCAACTCTGGTTAAAAGCATTATACAGTGGAACCCCTACTTGTGAGTGCATCCACATGCGAGTTTTTCCAAATACGAGCAGTTGATGGGTCGATTTTTTGTTTCCATACGCGAGCAAAATTTCCATAAGCGAGCAGACCTCAAGGTAGGTTCCTTGACACTGGTGAGGGGCTCTTGCTCTTGATCTAGGGAATTGTACCTCATTTGTTTGTTGGATTATCTTATTGGAACTTGGGCAATGTATGATGGAAAGATGCTTCTTAACATACACCAAAAATGAAAGAAATCTAAGCATAAATAATGGAGTTCACTTCTCAGCAATTAGCCACCCCTTAGCGGTATTTTCGTACGGTTTTTATAGTTGTATTCTCGGTTTTTGGTCTCGTTTGATAGAATGGAAGATATATTACAGAAATAGATATGATTTTGATTGCTTTCACGACGAAAAACCCCTTGAAATTGAGCTCAACACAGGAGAAATGTTCGATTGTTTTGGCTATGTTGAAGAGTAAACAAATGACGTCACTGTCCATTCCAATATGCAGTCGTGAGTGGGTTGACATTACTTATACAATTATTGCAATAAAGCATAACAGTAAATCTTATATTTTTTGTGTGAATAAAAATTACAAATTATTTATACAGTAATAATAATAATAATAATATGTATAATAATAATAGTATGTACAATAATAATAGTGCGTTGAGGTATATGAGGAAACAAAAAACATTATCTATGGAGGCAAAGAAGGGAATGTATGAAAGTATAGTAGTACCAACACTCTTATATGGGCGTGAAGCTTGGGTTGTGAATGCAGCAGCGAGGAAACGGTTGGAGGCAGTGGAGATGTCGTGTCTAAGGGCAATGTGTGGTGTAAATATGCAGAAAATTTGGAGTGTGGAAATTAGAAGAAGGTGTGGAGTTAATAAAAGCATTAGTCAGAGGGCTGAAGAGGGGTTGTTGAGGTGGTTTGGTCATTTAGAGAGAATGGATCAAAGTAGAATGACATGGAGAGCATATAAATCTGTAGGGGAAGGAAGGCGGGGTAGGGGTCGTCCTCGAAAAGCTTGGAAGGAAGGGATAAGGGAGGTTTTGTGGGCGAGGGGCTTGGACTTCCAGCAGGTGTGCATGAGCGTGTTTGATAGGAGTGAATGGAGACGAATGGTATTTGGGACCTGACGATCTGTTGGAGTGTGGGCAGGGTAATATTTAGTGAAGGGATTCAGGGAAACCGTTTTTTTTTATATAGCCGGACTTTGAGTCCTGGAAATGGGAAGTACAATGCCTGCACTCTAAAGGAGGGGTTCGGGATATTAGCAGTTTGGAGGGATATGTTGTGTATCTTTATACGTATATGCTTCTAAACTGTTGTGTTCTGAACACCTCTGCAAAAACAGTGATTATGTGTGAGTGAGATGAAAGTATTTTCTTTTTGGGGATTTTCTTTCTTTTTGGGTCACCCTGCCTCGGCGGGAGACGGCCGATTTGTTAAAAAAAAAAATAATGTACTACATAATAATAATTATAAGAATAGACGGCTTCAAAAGGCCGTCACTAGATGGCAGTGTTTACCACAACATAGAGGGAGCGGTTGTGGCTGCTTCCACCTGTTACATAATGGCATATTTTATTCATTCTAGAGTATATATCAGGTTTCTGTGTTATTTATATTGTTTATTATTTCATATTACGTGAATTGTGATAGATAAATAAGCCGTAGAGTTGATGATAGCGAAATATTCGAGGGGTATTTTGTCCTGTCTCCAGACAAACTCTCGTGGGCCGCTGCTGCCGCTGCCGCATATATAATGACATATTTTATTCATTCTAGAGTACAGGTCTCCCTCAACATTCACGTTTTCAACTTTCACGGGCTTCACACACATTCGCGAATTCCCAACTGCCAAATTCCCAGCCACCAAATTCCCAGCCATCAAATTCCCAGCCGCCAAATCATATTTAAGTTTCCCGCCACCTGCAAGTCCCTACTACCCTCCCTCCGACCCCTGCAACTGGCAGCCAGCCCTCCCACCACTCAGTGTGGTGAGTGTTTTGTTTGTTCATTATTTGCTATTAAACTACAGAATAAATAATGTAAACCCATTCATGACTGCATATTGGAATGGCTATTAGGAAAGGTATTAGACGGTTACATCATGTGTTTACTCTTGAACACTGCAAAGAATTAAACATTTCTGCTACAGCTAATAATAACAATAGTAATAATAATAATAATAATAATAATAATAATAATAATAATAACAATAATAATAATAAATATGATACAATTGAAGAAGGAAATTGTACAAAAATACGAGGGAGTGGTTGACACATCGTCAGTGTGACTTTGTTTATGCTGGAGTGAACATTAGTCTCCCTGCTCTTCCAAACATTTCACAATAATTCATTGTGTTTGGTGCTTGTAGATTGAGTGTGACTGGAGTGGTAGAGGCAGTGATTGAGGCAATGGTATTTAATAACATACATGTTAATAATAATACATGTTATTAATAATATGTACTACTATTATTTATAACATATATGTTATTAAATACATGAGGGCCCCACTTATACGGCGGGTTAGGTTCCAGGCTACCGCCGTAAAGCGGAAACCGCCGTAAAGTGGAACACCCTTTTTTTCCACTTACAAATGCATACAAACACTAGATAACAAGTTTACACTAACATATATTATGTTAGCAATAGAACCAGGCATCAAAAAACAATAAAAAAGTACAATACACACATAGTGCACTCATTACTTACCTTAAAATATTTATAGTCTTAATCTAGGGTGAGACAAGTAGTGTTTATTGTAAGAAATCAAGTGTGGTATGTATGGTAGTCAGCCAGGCTACCATACCAGGCCACCCCACCCACACATACTATTCTATGATATTTAAGCATCCCAGAGCGATAAAATGTATATACAGTTCACTCATTACTTACCTTAAAATATAGGGTGAGATGAGTAGTATTTATTGTAAAAAATCAAGTGTGGTATGTATGGCAGTCAGCCAGGCTACCATACCAGAGAGAAAGAATGAGTGCATGAGAGAGGACAGGCGCAGAGTTATGTAAACAAACCAGGCGAACTTAAGTTTTGTAAACAGTGTACACGTCTGGTTTGTGTACAAGTTACATTGTGTACAGGTTGTCTCTACATTGATACGGTAGAATAAATAAAGAAGAACACTCCCATTCTCATGTAACATCATTTTGAGAAGAAATGATGCTCTGAGTGAAGGCAATGGAAGTAAGTCACTCTGACTTTCTTGGGTTATCCTAGGTTCTCTACACATATGTTGTTATGTATTTATGTTATGTATCGTGTTTATTATATAATTTTGAAAAAAAATATCACGGATGGATTAATGAAAATGTGTATATTAACGTAATATACAACATTTAATGATACACCGAGCTCAGACAGCGTAAACAAACAAACTGAACAGGTTGTGGACGATCACTCGGTCAGGCGAAATGGACGGTATTAATACGTGTCCAGTTTTAGTTCATTCATGTACATTTGTAAGAGTTTGTGAAACTTTTACCTTATAATATTTTTATTATTATTATAATAATTAAATCACGAAACAAATACTCTTACACTGTGTACAAGTTAGTACAGAATTATAGCTATAAAGTGAAGGCATACGAAAGGAATATTTTTCTACAGTTATCCCTAGTAACAGGTGACGGGCTAGAGAAAACGTAATTCTTCCGACACTTCTACAAACCATTTGATAAACATCTCATATATATTTGTATAAATTTTTATAATGTGGGTGCATGTATCATGTTTGTGTGTTACATAATGTGTTTCTTATATAATTTTGAAAAAAATATCATAGATAGATTAAGGGAAATGTCTATATTAACGTAATATGCGACATTAATGCGCACAAGAGATTATTATTACTTATATTATTATTATTATTATTATTATTATTATTGCATCAAGAGTAGAGAGACTCTTAGTGATTTTAATGTGTACCTACATGCCAGCACAGTGTGTAAATTTATTTAGGTACAGGTGTACACAAGTTTAATTATCAAGTACAATACATATAAAATATACAATAACTTTAAAACACTTGAAATTTTGGAAAGTTTCCAGACATAATAAGGAGATGTGCTCAGGGAGAATGTAAACAAACTCGGTGGGCCGCTGTGACCGTATTAGAAAGACAGGTGGGGGGAGCCGTATAGCGAGTTTTGGTCATAATTTGAAATGTCCGTATTAGCGGAACGCCGTAAAGCGAGACGCCGTAAAGCGGGGCCCTGCTGTATATACATGTTAATAATAATACATGTTATTAATAATAACATGTACTATTATTATTTATAACATATATGCTATTAAATACCACTGCCTCAACCGCTGAATTATTGTGAAATGTTTGGAAGAGCACGGAGACTAATGTTCACTCCAGCATAAACAAAGTCACACTGACGATGTGTCAACCACTCCCTCGTATTTTTGTACAATTTCCTTCTTCAATTGTATCATATTTATTATTATTATTATTGTTATTATTATTGTTATTATTATTATTATTATTATTATTATTATTATTATTATTATTATTATTATTACTATTGTTATTATTAGCTGTAGCAGAAATGTTTAATTCTTTGCAGTGTTCAAGAGTAAACACATGATGTAACCGTCTAATACCTTTCCTAATAGCCATTCCAATATGCAGTCATGAATGGGTTTACATTATTTATTCTGTAGTTTAATAGCAAATAATGAACAAACAAAACACTCACCACAATGAGTGGTGGGAGGGCTGGCTGCCAGTTGCGGGGGTCGGAGGGAGGGTAGCAGGGACTCGCAGTGGTGGAGGCGTTGGTGGAGGCATTGGTGGAGGCAGTGGTGGAGTCTGTGGTATTTAATAACATACATGTTATTAAATAACATACGTTATTAAAGCATAACATGTTTATATTTAGTACAATTTACGACGTTTTCATGTATTTTATGATTATTCATGGTTCAACAAGTTAAGGAAGCAGTATTGTAATATATTTCCATACAATATATTGGGGCACCAAACATTCACGGTTTTTCAACATTCGCGAGGCTCTTGATCCCCTAACCCTCGCGAATGTTGAGGGAGACCTGTATATATCAGGCTTCTATGCTATTTACATTGTTTGTTATATCATATTAGATGAACTGTGATAGATAAATAAGCTGTAGAGTTGATGATAGCGAAATATTCAAGAAATATTTTGTACTGTTTCCAGACAAACACTCGTCGGCTGCTGCCGCCGCCACATATATAATGACATATTTTATTCATTCTAGAGTATATATCAGGTTTCTATGTTATTTATATTATTTGTTATGTCATATTAGATGAACTGTGATAGATAAATAAGCCGTATAAATGATATTAGTGAAATTATTCAAGAAGTATTTTGTTCGGTCTCCAGACAAACTCTTGTCCACTGCCGACACCGCCCATACCACTACATAAATTACATATTTTATACATTTTAGAGTATATATATCCGGTTTCTATGTTATTTATATTGTTTATTATGTCATATTAGATGAAGTGAGATAGATAAATAAGCCATAGAATTGATATTAGCAAAATTATTGAAGCACAGAATTCCACTGGAATGGATTAATTGCATTTCAATTAATTTAAATGAGGAAAACTGACTCTGCAAATGAGCAAATCCAGTTGCAAGCAAGGTCATGGAACGGATAAAAATCGCAAGTAGAGGTTCCACTGTATATACGCTCAAGTATACACTCAATTGTTTATACATAAAGTACATACAGTGGACCCTCAGTTAACGACGTTAATCCGTTCCAGAGAGCTTGTCTTTAACTGGTTCTGTTGTTACCGAATTAATTTTCCCCATAAGAAATAGTGGAAATCCAATTAATCTGATCCAGACACCCAAAAGCATTAAAATAATTTTTTACAATGAAATATACATTTCTCTACACAGAAAACAATGAGACATGCAGAATAAATACAGTGGACCCCTGGCATATGATGGCATCGGCATACGATACATTTTAATGCAAAAATTTTGCCTCGCCACACGTTAAAAAACCCACCACATGTGATTCGTCTGGGACGCGTCCCACGTGTGTCCTCAGCTGCCCCATGTGTGCCAGTGTTTACAAGCCAGCCAGTGCGGTCGCATCCACGCATACAATCGGTACATTTCATATTATCACAGCGTTTTTAGTGATTGTACCTGCAAAATAAGTCACCATGGGCCCCAAGAAAGCTTCTAGTGCCAACCGTGTGGTAAAAAAGGTGAAAATTACTATGGAAATGAAGAAAGAGATAATTGCTAAGTACGAAAGTGGAGTGAGTGTCTCGGAGCTGGCCAGGTTGTATACCAAATCCCAATCAACCATCGCTACTATTGTGGCCAACAAAACGGCAATCAAGGAAGCTGTTCTTGCAAAAGGTGCAAGTTTGTTTTCGAAACAGAGATCGCAAGTACTTGAAGCTGTTGAGAGACTGTTATTGGTGTGGATAAACGAAAAACAGATATAGGAGATACCATATCTTAAGCGATCATGTGTAAAAAGGGTGGGAAATATGTACTATTGTACCACGGTCAGCTGTTGCTGCACCACCGTCAGCTGTTGCTGCACCACCATCAGCTGTTGCTGCACCACCGTCAGCTGTTGCTGCACCACCGTCAGCTGTTGCTGCACCACAGTCAGCTGTTGCTGCACCACCGTCAGCTGCTGCTGCACCACCGTCAGCTGTTGCTGCACCACAGTCAGCTGTTGCTGCACCACAGTCAGCTGTTGCTGCACCAGTCAGCTGTTGCTGAACCACGGTGAGCTGCTGTTGCACCACGGTGAGCTGCTGCTGCACCACAGTCAGTTGCTGCTACACCACCGTCATCTGTTGCTGCACCACAGTCAGCTGTTGCTGCACCAGTCAGCTGTTGCTGAACCACGGTGAACTGCTGTTGCACCATGGTCAGCTGCTGCTGCACCACAGTCAGCTGCTAATACACCACCGTCATCTGTTGCTACACCAAGGTCAGCTGTTGCTGCACCAGTCAGCTGTTACTGAACCACGGTGAGCTGCTGTTGCACCACGGTCAGCTGCTGCTGCACCACAGTCAGCTGCTGCTACACCACTGTCATCTGTTGCTGCACCACAGTCAGCTGCTGCTGCACCAAAGTCAACTGTTGCTGCACCATGGTCAGCTGTTGCTGCACCACAGTCAGCTGGTCCTAGTGGCATTAAAAGAAGAAGGGAAGTAACCCTGGAAGAGGACGTGCTACCTAAAGTCCTAATGAAGGGGATTCCCCTTCTAAACATTAACAACTTCCACACTCTCCCCTCCTCCCATCCCATCAATCATCACCAGATCTTCAATAAAGGTAAGTGTCAGTTTGTGTATATTAAAATTAATATTTCATGTGGTAAAAATTTTTTTTTTCATACTTTGTGGTGTCTTGAACGGATTAATTTGATTTCCATTATTTCTTATGGGGAAAATTAATTCGCCTTACGATAATTTCGGCATACGATGAGCTCTCAGGAATGGATTAATATCATATGCCGGGGGTCCACTGTACATTAATAATTAATAAAATGACACTTGCCTTTATTGAAGACGTATTTGATGAGTGATGAGATGCGAGGAGGGCAGAGGATGGAGGAGTTTACAATTGTTTGGAAGGGGAATCCCCTTCCATAAGGACTTTAGGTACCAAGTCCTTTTCTGGGGTTACCTCCTTTCTTTGTTTTTTAATGCCACTAGGACCAGCTTGAGAGTCAATGGACCCCTGTCACACCAAAAATCTGTCCAGAGAGCTCTGTTTCTGGCATCTCTTGAAGATTTCCCTAAAATGGGACACAACATTGTCATTGTAGATGTTGCCAGCACGGCCTGCAACAGCTATTTGTTACTTCTATTTATTGTTTATTGTTTGAGAGGTTTTTACAAAGCAAAAGTGTTATAAAAAGAGCAGAGTATATGGAGAGTAAAAGAAAGGTGAAGAGAGTGGTGAGAGAGTGCAAAAGGAGAGCAGATGATAGAGTGGGAGAGGCACTGTCAAGAAATTTAAATGAAAATAAGAAAAAATTTTGGAGTGAGTTAAACAAGTTAAGAAAGCCTAGGGAAAGTGTGGATTTGTCAGTTAAAAACAGAGTAGGGGAATTAGTAGATGGGGAAAGGGAGGTATTAGGTAGATGGTGAGAATATTTTGAGGAACTTTTAAATGTTGAGGAAGAAAGGGAGGTGGTAATTTCATGCACTGGCCAGGGAGGTATACCATCTTTTAGGAGTGAAGAAGAGCAGAATGTAAGTGTTGTGGAGGTATGTGAGGCATTACGTAGAATGAATGGGGGTAAAGCAGCTGGAACTGATGGGATCATGACAGAAATGTTAAAAGCAGGGGGGGATATAGTGTTGGAGTGGTTGGTACTTTTGTTTAATAAATGTATGAATGAGGGGAAGGTACCTAGGGATTGGCGGAGAGCATGTATAGTCCCTTTATATAAAGGGAAAGGGGACAAAAGAGATTGTAAAAATTATAGAGGAATAAGTTTACTGAGTATACCAGGAAAAGTATATGGTAGGGTTATAATTGAAAGAATTAGAGGTAAGACAGAATGTAGGATTGCGGATGAGCAGGGAGGCTTCAGAGTGGGTAGGGGATGTGTAGATCAAGTGTTTACATTGAAGCATATATGTGAACAGTATTTAGATAAAGGTAGGGAACTTTTTATTGCATTTATGGATTTAGAAAAGGCATATGATAGAGTGGATAGAGGAGCAATGTGGCAGATGTTGCAAGTTTATGGAATAGGTGGTAAGTTACTAAATGCTGTTAAGAGTTTTTATGAGGATAGTGAGGTTCAGGTTAGGGTGTGTAGAAGAGAGGGAAAATACTTCCCGGTAAAAGTAGGTCTTAGACAGGGATGTGTAATGTCACCATGGTTGTTTAACCCTTTCAGGGTCCAAGGCCAAAATCTGAAGTCACGCACCAGTGTCCAAGAAATTTTGAAAAAAAAAAAAATTATTTTTTCTTACAGAATTAAAGAGCATATTTTTGTGAAGGTAATAAAACAAAAAAAATTAGAATCTGATCAGTACTTACCGAGATACAGTGCCAAGAAGTTTGTAGAAAATGATGTGGTGGCGGCAACATCGACGAATTCCACATACGCGTATTATATTATTTTGTTGTTTTAGTTGTTTTTTCTTTTCTTTTCCAATTTTTTTCTATTCCTACTAACATTTGGGGCCTGAGAGACCAATACTGTATATAATGTATATATATAAACTCACTGTATTGAACACAATAACCGCACTAAAGTTATTATCATATTATTGTTTACCACTGTTGTTTATTACAATAAACATGCACAAATATTGTATAATACTAATGTTCTATCATATATTTACATATTTACAATCACTGGACATGGTTTTAGAACTGCTGGAGCTTGTGGAACTCCTTGAAACAAGGCACCATGCACAGAGGCACCTTACATTCCTCACACATAAACCGAGTGTCTTTGCGTCTTTGTTGCCGTCGTTTTGTTTGTGCACAGACAATGCATCTCTTCTGAGCAAATTTCTTTTGAGTTGAAGGAAGCTGTATTATGAAATGATCACCTTCTCTTCTCAAACGCTTGGGTATATTGTGATGAATTCGAGGACCATGTTGTATTGCAGGTGTTGTTACCTGGTACTTCATTATGAGTTGTCTGACAACAGACAAACAAAATTCACCATACGGTGGTCTGTTACCAGTCTTTATTTGGTACATATTATATGCATTCAGCATTGAAATGTCCATGAGATGGAAGAAAAGTTTCATGTACCACTTGTAACTCTTACGAACACAGTCAACAAAACCAATCTGCATGTCACACTTGTCAACCAAGTGCATGTTTTGTGTATAATCAATCACTGTCACTGGTTTTTGAATACGTTCATTAGTCACTCGATCAACTTTGCCACTGTCTTGCATTTCATTACGGTGAATGGTTGTCAACAATGTGACATCTCGTTTGTCATGCCACCGTAATGCCATGATGTCATTGGCAGTAAACACCTGCACGTCATCACCACGAACACCTGCGTTGAGCCTGGGCATATGTTTACGATTAGAACGCACTGTGCCACACACATCTGTCTTGTTCACTCGCATGAAATCACTGAGTAATGGGCTTGTGTACCAGTTATCGGTATATAATGTATGGCCCTTACCAAGATAAGGTGCCATCATGTTTCTCACTACGTCACCTGATATACCCAATAACATCTTGGTATCTTTCAATGTTTTACTACCCGTGTATACAACAATATCCAACACCAGGCCACTGTCACAATCACAGAGTACATACAATTTTATACCAAAACGGTTCCTCTTGCTCGGTATATACTGCTTGAATGACAGTCTACCTTTGAACAAAATCAAAGACTCGTCAATTACAAGATTCTTGAATGGATAAAGGTATATCCTGAACTTTTGTTTGAGATACATGAAAACATTTCTAATCTTGTATAACCTGTCACTTCTGTCAGGCCTGGTTTTGTCAGAGAAGTGCAACATACGTAACAGTAAGATAAACCTGTTCACTGGTATTATTTCACTGAAGGATGGGGTACAAATTAGCCGATCTGTGGACCAGTATGCTTTTATATTATGCTTATAGACGTGAGGCATAAGCATTATTGTTGCAAAAAGCAAATACATTTCTGCAACAGTCGTCTCTTTCCACCTGTGTAGTCTTGACTGTGGTGATAAGATCGTATTTGCCATGGTGTACTGAAAATACTTATTACTTTCCCTGACAATAATTTCCATCAATGGCTGGTCAAAGAATAATTCAAAGAATTCCAGTTCATTGGCCGTGGTTCCAAGGGGACAGGTAGGTAGAATTCCACTTTGCGAGTCATCAAAGTGGTGAGGGCTGGGAACAAAATTGGGATTTTGCTGCCAATCCCAGATACGGTTTGCTGGTGGATACTGGACATCATAGGCTGGTTGTACGGGTGGTTGTGGCGGGCTGGTGGGTGACGCTCCGCTTTGTCCTTGAACTGACGAGTCAGCAGTGTGGGTTCCCGCGTGGCACAGCGAGTCACGCATGGCGGTGCCACTACCACCACCAGCCCCACTAACACCATCCACTGATGTCTGTGGCCCATCCATGCCAAGTGTAGCCACATCATCCTCACTATCACTACCTAAAACGGGTGTAGGGCCACGGGATGTACTCCGGGATGTACTCCGGGATGAACTCCGTCCCCTGGGCACAGCATAGGGTACACTACCCGAGCGCATGCGGCGGCGAACTTACCGACGCTTCACTGGTGAATATGTTTCCTCACTATCACTACTCGAATGATCGTCGAGCGCAATAAAATCACAATCCACGTCAGAATCATCGTCATTACTGAAGTAAGAGGCCAGGCCACGGGAAAATATTAGTTTTCTCTTACGTTTAGGAACACCCGACCGTGAGTCACGAGTGCCCACACCAGAGGTAGAAGGTCGAGGATCGTCGGGGTTTTCTACACTATTATCGATATCCTGGTCATTATTTTCGGTCACTAACTTATCAAAGCCGTAGAATTCGTCTTCATTTCCACTTCCATCAGTGTCAGAACTATCAGACAGGAAGAGGAGAGTCCCAATTTTCCGGGGAGTGAGAGCTGACTTGCGACGAGACATGGTGAACAAGGGTGACTGAGCCGGCGTTCCCACAATGCTATGCAGGCGCCTAGATTTTTTGTTTACGGCGCACACCCACGGCGCAGACCCATTCTCTCATATGTAGGCCTATGAGCGCTTTTGCGCTAAATTTGACAGCGCTAGAATTTTGGCGTAGATCTACGGTTTGGACACTCACCGACCAGCCGTAGATCTACGGGACGGACCCTGAAAGGGTTAATATATTTATAGATGGGGTTGTAAAAGAAGTAAATGCTAGGGTGTTCGGGAGAGGGGTGGGGTTAAATTATGGGGAATCAAATTCAAAATGGGAATTGACACAGTTACTTTTTGCTGATGATACTGTGCTTATGGGAGATTCTAAAGAAAAATTGCAAAGGTTAGTGGATGAGTTTGAGAATGTGTGTAAAGGTAGAAAGTTGAAAGTGAACATAGAAAAGAGTAAGGTGATGAGGGTATCAAATGATTTAGATAAAGAAAAATTGGATATCAAATTGGGGAGGAGGAGTATGGAAGAAGTGAATGTTTTCAGATACTTGGGAGTTGACGTGTCGGCGGATGGATTTATGAAGGATGAGGTTAATCATAGAACTGATGAGGGAAAAAAGGTGAGTGGTGCGTTGAGGTATATGTGGAGTCAAAAAACGTTATCTATGGAGGCAAAGAAGGGAATGTATGAAAGTATAGTAGTACCAACACTCTTATATGGATGTGAAGCTTGGGTGGTAAATGCAGCAGCGAGGAGACGGTTGGAGGCAGTGGAGATGTCCTGTCTAAGGGCAATGTGTGGTGTAAATATTATGCAGAAAATTTGGAGTGTGGAAATTAGGAGAAGGTGTGGAGTTAATAAAAGCATTAGTCAGAGGGCAGAAGAGGTGTTGTTGAGGTGGTTTGGTCATTTAGAGAGAATGGATCAAAGTAGAATGACATGGAAAGCATATATATCTATAGGGGAAGGAATGAGGGGTAGGGGTCGTCCTCGAAAGGGTTGGAAAGAGGGGGTAAAGGAGGTTTTGTGGGCGAGGGGCTTGGACTTCCAGCAAGCGTGCATAAGCGTGTTAGATAGGAGTGAATGGAGACGAATGATACTTGGGACCTGACGATGTGTTGGAGTGTGAGCAGGGTAATATTTAGTGAAGGGATTCAGGGAAACAGGTTATTTTCATATAGTCGGACTTGAGTCCTGGAAATGGGAAGTACAATGCCTGCACTTTAAAGGAGGGGTTTGGGATATTGGCAGTTTGGAGGGATATGTTGTGTATCTTTATACGTATATACTTCTAAACTATTGTATTCTGAGCACCTCTGCAAAAACAGTGATAATGTGTGAGTGTGGTGAAAGTGTTGAATGATGATGAAAGTATTTTCTTTTTGGGGTTTTTCTCTCTTTTTTGGGTCACCCTGCCTCAGTGGGAGATGGCCGACTTGAAAAAAAAAAAAAATTATTGTTGTTGTCTTCCAATGCTATGTACAAGTAAACCTTAAGATGTCAACACTGTTTCAAAGTGTGACACTTATTGAAACCAAAAAAAAAAAAAAAAAAAAAAGTCACCTTATTTGACTTTAATGGGTTTTTTTGGGTTAAATCTACATAATGTGCTTTTTTTTTTTGCCTGAATTTCACTGGCAATATCATAAAATTTAATAAATCTGGAAGCACTAAAGCATCTTCCTGCTCGTTCCATATCCATTCAAGGTGTGGTGTTCCTTGAAATATGGAAATAAGTCACACTGTTCGATTTTATTGAGTTATCCAAGGTTCAATCTGCATAGTGAACTTTTTGGCTGAATTTCACTGATTTTATCATGAAACTGATAAATTTGGTACAAATAAGACACTTTCCTGCCAGCTGCATATACTATTTGTTGCAGGGAAGATAATGGTGACTCCATGAATGATGATGTCTCTTGCTTACATATTCTACCGAGGTAGCGTTACCCACGATGCACTGTGTGGACAACCCACTGGCTACTAGATATTTTTCCCAGGTGTAAGGTGGTAAACAAACCATACCACGGGCGGGGACAGAACCCGCGATCAGAGAGTCTCAAAACTCCAGACCGTCACGTTAGCCACTGGACCAGCTAGCCACAATAAGATTCGTCCGACTAGGTATATTTCTACACCATAGGAAGGTTAGCATAGGCACCACTGTGACCACAAATGAAAGTTTTCACAGACGAATCTCCAGCTAGCGTGGCTGTAATGAACTCTAGCTCAAGTCCCCTAAAAGCCATTAACATGACTCACGAAATCGTAATGCCACGATTGCAAACAAACCATACCATGGGCGGGGATAGAACCTGCGATCAGAGTCTCAAAACTCCACACCGTCGCGTTAGCCACTGGAGCAGCTAGCCACAATAAGATTCGTCCAACTAGGTATATTTCTACACCATAGGAAGGTTAGCATAGGCACCACTATGTCCACAAATGCAAGTTTTTACAGAGGAATCTCCCACTAGCATGGCCGTGACAAACTCTAGCTCAAGTCCCCTCAAAGCCATCAACATGGTATGGTTTGTTTGCAATTGTGTCATTACGATTTCATGAGTCATGTTGACAGCTTTGAGGGGACTTGAGCTAGAGGTCGTCACGGCCATGCTAGCGGGAGATTCGTCTGTAAACACTTGCATTTGTGGACACAGTGGTGCCTATGCTAACCTTCCTATGGTGTAGAAATATACCTGGTTGGATGAATCTTATTGAAGCTAGCTGGCCCAGTGGCTAATGTGACGGTTTGGAGTTTTGAGACTTTCTGACCACGGGTTCAAATCCCACCCGTGGTATGGTTTGTTTGCAATCGTGTCATTATGATTTCGTCAGTCATGTAGGGTGGTAGTAGGTCAACTAAACCTTTGAGCAGTGAGTTAAAAAAAATGGCAGCAGGTGACATATTTGAAGACACAGAAATTAGGTGCACAAGTGCAATGGGGAATTTGGTCCTTGTGTACTAGGAGGATGGAAAAAGAGTTAATGTCAATTATACTTTGCTTTTTTTTTTTTTTTTTTTTTTCAACAAGTCGGCCGTCTCCCACCGAGGCAGGGTGACCCAAAAAAAAGAAAGAAAATCCCCAAAAAGAAAATACTTTCATCATCATTCAACACTTTCACCACACTCACACATTATCACTGCTTTTGCAGAGGTGCTCAGAATACAACAGTTTAGAAGCATATATGTATAGAGATACACAACATATCCCTCCAAACTGCCAATATCCCAAACCCCTCCTTTAAAGTGCAGGCATTGTACTTCCCATTTCCAGGACTCAAGTCCGACTATATGAAAATAACCGGTTTCCCTGAATCCCTTCACTAAATATTACCCTGCTCACACTCCAACAGATCGTCAGGTCCCAAGTATCATTCGTCTCCATTCACTCCTATCTAACACACTCACGCACGCTTGCTGGAAGTCCAAGGTTGGTAGACAGCAACCACCCAGGGAGGTACTACCGTCCTGCCAAGTGAGTGTAAAACGAAAGCCTGTAATTGTTTTACATGATGGTAGGATTGCTGGTGTCTTTTGTCTGTCTCATAAATATGCAAGATTACAGGTACGTCTTGCTACTTCTACTTACACTTAGGTCACACTACACATACATGTACACGTTTATTTATACACACTCATCTGAGTTTTCTTTGATTTTATCTTAATAGTTCTTGGTCTTATTACTTTTCCTTTTATATCCATGGGGAAGTGGAATAAGAATCTTTCCTCCGTAAGCCATGCGTGTTGTAAAAGTCAACTAAAATGCCGGGAACAATGGGCTAGTAACCCCTTTTCCTGTAAAGATTACTAAAAAGAATAAGAAGAAGATACTTTGCTTATACTTTATAATCTTTCGTTTTTACTTATCAGCAACTTTGCAAACTTCTATTTTTAAACAAACAATAACAAATCTTATCAATATACCTTTTAAAAATTATAACAATAAATTAATATTTGATAGAAAAAATATACTGTACGTATATTATACATATTTACTTTCTATACATCAACCTAAACAATACTGATTAACTTCTATTAATCTAAATTTTCTTTCAAACTATAAAATAACTATTTTATAAATGGCCCCATGCAAGGTAGTCCCGAAAATTTTTGACAGCTCTCTCTTGTTCGCGCGTCTCAACGCTACCTGGTCGCATCAGTCGCACGTTACATATGGCTTCACCAGGAGCCTGGCCATAATATTTCATGAGGTAACATGCAAGTAGTACTCCTGTTCGTCCTCGTCCCATCCTGCAGTGAACACACACTACCTGCAACACCAAAGCCTTATGGATTAGACGAACTTAACGAAAACTACAACAACCTGGCTATCAGTAACCAATTTTCTATAACAAAAGTACTGCACGCTTAGAATTAGTCTGCCTGAAATGCCTAGGCATGCTAGTGGCTTTTTTTGTAGTTAATATTTTATAATATGTAAACCCCACATTGTAAGATATGCAAGGAAATAAACATTTTCATTTTCACTGTCATGATAAGTCAAAGGTAATCTTAATACTAATCTAAGTGTTGACTGAAATGCTGTCTAACTGATGGGCTTTCTGATTAACATATATTTTATATGCAGTAATGTGAAATGAACACTTTGAATCCGAATAATTTTTTCTTTTATTACACACAGTGTAATAAATGAGTCTATTTTGAAGGTGAACCATGTCTAAGGTACATCACTAACAACACTTCCCTAACACACAGGTACCCATTTATTACTAGGTAAAGAGGGGGTAGCAGGTGTAAGGACACATGTCTAACACCTGTGCCTGGGTCCTTATGTGCTACCAGGAAGCTCTGTGCATATGAAAATTAAACAAATGCTAAAAAATTAATTACCTTCTTTTCTCTATTGGCCTCATCGCAAATGGAAATAAATTTACTAATTTGTTCCATAGATGGATCTTCAAATTCCTCTATGTGGATGAGATGACACTTGAAGAGCTTGTTGGCTGACCTATGAGGTGGTGTTTCATCACTCAAAGTCACAATTACATCAACACCTTCCTTCCTGAACAAATACAAAAACAGTGACATTTATACAATGAAAATAAATAAATTTATAATTTTTTTTTAACACGTTGGCCATTTCCCACTGAGGCAGGGTGACCCAAAAAGAAAGAAAAACTTTCATCATCATTCAACACTTTCATCATTACTCATATATTCATAAATTTATAATATGAGCAAATAATTGTGATTGCTGTAGCCACAATCTCACAACATGAACAAAATTTTGAGCTGATCTCTTAACAACAAAATATATACACTGAGAGGTGTTTTTCAGGGTATATATACTCCTGAGAGTTTATTTTCATCCCTATTTTAGGGATGAAAATATTCTTGTTTGGTAGTGAAAATGTTATGTGCTGCCTACATAAGATTTAAACCCCATTAATCAATCTATCATTCTTATCTGCTTAGTCACAAATGCATCATGGAGAAGCCATATTACTTGGTCACACCCATCATACAAGTTATTACTTGATCAAACTCATGATGGGGAAGTCACATTAAGTGGTCATACCCATCCCATCATACAAGCCATTACTTGATCAAACCCATGATGGGGAGGTCACATTAAGTGGACACACTCATCATACGAGTCATTAGTTGATCAAACCCGTAATGTGGATGTCACATTAAGTGGTCACACCCATCATATGATTCTTTGGTGACAAATGATTCATAAAAATGTTATATTACTTTGCCACATCCATCATGTCCTGGTGGGATGATGTTGTAAGTGGGATGACACAAAGATCTATTCTGTATTTAACTTATTTAAATGATACAAAAATATTAGGTATGATAAACAATAAAAATAACCCAATCTCCTCAGGATGACTTGGGTAAATTGAATAACTGAAGTGATAAATGGATGTTGGAATTTAATATAAATGAAAGTCATGCAGTGGGAGAATGAAATAATGCCACATTAAGAATACAGACTGTGATTAAATATTGAAAGTATCAGACAAAAGGACCTAGGAGTTACTGTATAACCCCTGTATCCACTGATTCAGTATTTGCAGTTTCGGTTATCCACAGTTTACTGTGGCCCAAAATACCTCTTAATTTTTCATAATATTGGCCTCAAAGTGTAAAAGTAGAGAAGATGGCAGTTCTTCAGTTTCCCCATCAATGAAAAAGTGATAATTCTCCACTTATGAAGACAAATTTCAACTTCTCCATTATGGAAAACTAGAGGAAATAATAGCTAGAACTGAATATACCACAAACTCTAATCACACAATAGAGCAGAAAAGTAATGTGAAGGACCTGGGAGTGGTAATGTCTGAGGATCTCACCTTCAAGGATCACAAAAGTGCCAGTATCACATCTGCGAGGAAAATGATAGGATGGATAATGAAAACATTCAAGATAAGAGATGTCAAACAAACCATACCAAGGACGGAGATAGAACCCGCGATCAGAGAGTCTCAAAACTCCAGACCGCCGCGTTAGCTTTGAGGGGACTTGAGCTAGAGTTCGCCAAGGCCACGCTAGCTGGAGATTCGTCTGTAAAAACTTGCATTTGTGGTCACAGTGGTGCCTATGCTAACCTTCCTAGGGTGTAAAAATATACCTAATTGGATGAATCTTATTGTGGCTAGTTGGCCCAGTGGCTAACGCGACGGTCTGGAGTTCTGAGACTCTCTGATCACGGGTTCTATCCCCGTCTGTGGTACAGTTTGTTTGCAATCGTGTCATTACGATTTCGTGAGTCAAGAGATGTCAAGACAATGATGGTCCTTTTTAAATAATTTGTTCTCTCTAGGCTGGAATACTGCTGTACATTAACATCTCCATTCAAGGCAGGTGAAATTGCAGATCTAGAGAATGTACAGAGAACCTTTACTGCACATTTAAGTTCCATCAAACACCTTAACTACTGGGAATGCTTGGAAGCACTTGACTTGTACTCACTGGAGTGCAGGCGAGAGAGATACATCATAATCTACACCTGGAAAATCTTAAGAGGAACTGGTCCCTAATCTGCACACAGAAACCACTCCCTATGAAAGCAAAAGACTTGGCAGGTGATGCAACATATCCCCAATGAAAAGTAGGGGTGCCATTAGTACACTAAGATTGTTCAACAGCCTCCCACCAGCCATAATGGGAATTACCAATAGACCCCTGGTTGTCTTCAAGAGAGAGCTGGACTGATACCTAAAGTCAGTGTCAGATCAGCTGGGCTGTGGTTCGTACGGTGGATTACGTGTGGCCAGCAGTAACAGCCTGGTTGATCAAGCTTTGGTTCACCAGGAGGCCTGGTCGTGGACCAGCCCGCGGGGGCACTGATCCTTGGAATACCCTCCAGGTACTGTGCATAATTTATTAAATTTTAAAACAGGCATGCATAGGACTTGTATAGGGTTTGCTACTATCCACAGTTTCGGTATCCACAGCAGGTCCTTGGAACACATTCCTCGTGGATACGGGGCGACTTCTGTATTATTAAAATAAGTTGTCACCAGAAGACCGTATAAATGAAATTGTGAGAAACTCATTTGCTACTCTGGCAAATTATGAACTAGCTTTTAAAAGACATGAAATCATAATAAGACAATTCCAAACAAATCATAGAACAGGTGAAGTTGGGACCCACAGCAAGTGAATCCTAAAACTCACAGGCCAGTGTATTAAACACTGATGTGTGAGTTTTATAACTCACTTGCCGTGGGTTCAAATCCCACCTGTTCCCTGAATTGATTAGCTTTTAAAAGTATAGATGAATAAGTTCTTTAAAACTGTTTAAAACATATGTTCCAAACTTAGAATATGCAGCTGTGGTGCAGTGTCAACACTTTAAAAAACATGTAGGCAAGTTCAAAAAGGTTCAAAGAGCAGCAAAGTGGTTAGCAGAGTTAAAAATTATAAGTTATGATGAAAGGCTAAAAACAGTAAAGGTGCCTCACTGGTTGACGGGAGGCAGAGAGGGCATGTTAGCCCCATACAAGCTCATAAAAGACTACATGAAGACAATTTTTTTCGAACCAGCAACAAAGATAACAAGAGATCATAGTTGTAAATTGGGAAAA
The DNA here is from genome assembly GCF_038502225.1 of Cherax quadricarinatus. Lineage (NCBI taxonomy): Eukaryota > Metazoa > Arthropoda > Malacostraca > Decapoda > Parastacidae > Cherax > Cherax quadricarinatus. The sequence goes on from NC_091305.1 coordinate 39,714,088, forward strand.
AAAGTGATGCTGAAGGGGTATTAGGATATTTTTCTTGACAGAGTGGTAGGTCAGTGGAATGAATTATAATATAGTAAGTGCTACAACAATTAATAATGTAAAAATTATTGAAGATGGGGCTTCACGAGGACACCTCTGCTCATGTAGCAACATAGAGGTAATTACAAATGGGTAATTACATTTTCACAGCCTTCATGGAGAGGTCACACTGGACATACTCCATGGGAAGGTCACAGCAGTAATACATTTCCAACTATTTCTTTAGGAGTGAGTATGTGCTGGCATGCACAGTTACATCCAATACATACACAGGTCTTGTATTCGTATACAGGTAGTGATGACCTGGCCAATACAAGAGTCTATAAGGGTGAGAATTTTCACCAAAAGGATACAAATACCTGCAAAACTTTGCTTCTTGACAACACACGAGATTTTATCTTAATAACACACGAGAATTATTCTTCATGAAATATACTTACTATCTAAAGAAATGTGTTAAACGAACTCTTCTGCACTTAAAGAGGAATTTCCTTGAACTATATCTTTTACCTAAAGCAATGTTATTCCATTTTAGTGTGTGAGTTGTGAAGACCCGATATTTATAGTTGCATGATCAGGGGAGCAGATTGTAACACCACCACCATCACTGTAATAACCATTACCACCATCATTGTAACAACCATTACCACCATCACTGTGTAACAACCATTACCATCATCACTGTGTGTAATAACCATTACCACCATCAATGTGTATAACAACCATTACCACCATCAATGTGTGTAACAACCATTACCACCATCACTGAGTGCAATAACCATTACCACCATCACTGTGTGTAATAACCATTACCACCATCACTGTGTGTAATAACCATTACCACAATCAATGTGTGTAATAACATTACCACCATCACTGTGTGTAGCAACCATTACCACCATCAATGTGTGTAATAACATTACCACCATCACTGTGTGTAACAACCATTACCAGGAAAAGTCGGTCGATGGATCTATAATTTCCTCACTAACAGAACACAGAGAGTAGTCGTCAACAGAGTAAAGTCCGAGACAGCTACGGTGAAAAGCTCTGTTCCACAAGGCACAGTACTAGCTCCCATCTTGTTCCTCATCCTCATATCCGACATAGACAAGGATGTCAGCCACAGCACCGTGTCTTCCTTTGCAGATGACACCCGAATCTGCATGACAGTGTCTTCCATTGCAGACACTGCAAGGCTCCAGGCGGACATCAACCAAATCTTTCAGTGGGCTGCGGAAAACAATATGAAGTTCAACGATGAGAAATTTCAATTAGTCAGATATGGTAAACATGAGGAAATTAAATCTTCATCAGAGTACAAAACAAATTCTGGCCACAAAATAGAGCGAAACACCAACATCAAAGACCTGGGAGTGATAATGTCGGAGGATCTCACCTTCAAGGACCATAACACTGTATCAATCGCATCTGCTAGAAAAATGACAGGATGGATAATGAGAACCTTCAAAACTAGGGAGGCCAAGCCCATGATGACACTCTTCAGGTTACTTGTTCTATCTAGGCTGGAATATTGCTGCACTCTAACAGCACCTTTCAAGGCAGGTGAAATTGCCGACCTAGAAAATGTACAGAGAACTTTCACGGCGCGCATAACGGAGATAAAACACCTCAATTACTGGGAGCGCTTGAGGTTTCTAAACCTGTATTCCCTGGAACACAGGAGGGAGAGATACATGATTATATACACCTGGAAAATCCTAGACGGACTAGTACCGAACTTGCACACAAAAATCACTCACTACGAAAGCAAAAGACTTGGCAGACGATGCACCATCCCCCCAATGAAAAGCAGCAGTGTCACTAGCACGTTAAGAGACCATACAATAAGTGTCAGGGGCCCGAGACTGTTCAACTGCCTCCCAGCACACATAAGGGGGATTACCAACAGACCCCTGGCAGTCTTCAAGCTGGCACTGGACAAGCACCTAAAGTCAGTTCCTAATCAGTCGGGCTGTGGCTCGTACGTTGGTTTGCGTGCAGCTAGCAGCAACAGCCTGGTTGATCAGGGGCTGATTCACCAGGAGGCCTGGTCTCAGACCGGGCCGCGGGGGCGTTGACCCCCGAAACTCTCTCCAGGTAAACCATCACTGTGTGTAACAACCATTACCACCATCAATGTGTGTAATAACATTACCACCATCACTGTGTTTAACAACCATTACCACCATCAATGTGTGTAATAACATTACCACCATCATGGTGTGTAACAACCATTAACACCATCAATGTGTATAACAACCATTACCACCATCAATGTGTGTAACAACCATTACCACCATCAATGTGTGTAACAACCATTACCACCATCACTGTGTGCAATAACCATTACCACCATCACTGTGTGTAATAACCATTACCAACATCACTATGTGTAACAACCATTACCACCATCACTGTGTGTAACAACCATTACCACCATCACTGTGTGTAACAACCATTACCACCATCAATGTGTGTAACAACCATTACCACCATCACTGTGTGTAACAACCATTACCACCATCACTGTGTGTAACAACCATTACCACCATCAATGTGTGTAATAACATTACCACCATCACTGTGTGTAACAACCATTACCACCATCACTGCATGTAACAACTATTACCACCATCACTGTGTGTAGCAACCATTACCACCATCACTGCATGTAACAACTATTACCACCATCAGTGTGTGTAGCAACCATTATCACCATCAATGTGTGTAATAACATTACCACCATCACTGTGTGTAGCAACCATTACCACCATCACTGCATGTAACAACTATTACCACCATCAGTGTGTGTAGCAACCATTATCACCATCAATGTGTGTAATAACTATCACCACCATCACTGTGTATAATAACTATCATCACATCAGACTGTGCAGAGTAGTGGTTCTCAGTCAATTTGCTAGACAACCAAACAGTCTTTGAAGAAAGTAAGGAAGCTTTGAGGCTTGAAGAAAGCAAGAGACCTATGATATTAATCAGCATTCTTGGCAATAAAAAATACATATAAACCTAAATATAGTAAGAAGACCCATGGTAAAAACTATGTTAGCAAAAATAAAAACTAATAGCATGAACCAATATGCAACGTAAATAAGTACCATCTTGCTAAAATCAAATAAACTATACAGTAGAACTTCGGCTTACGAGTGCCCCACCATACGAGTTTTTCAGGATATGAGCAGTCGCTTGATCAACTTTTTGTTTCTGGATACGGGCAAAAATTCAGGATGCGAGCTTCCCCCTCAAACAACTTTTTTTTAGCAGATTGAACATTAAAATGGTATAAAATACCGACAGGTTGTTAGGTAAGACACATATGCAACGGTTAGGTATCTTTAGATACCTAACCATTGCATATGTGTCTTACCTAACAACCTGTCGGTATTTTATACCATTTTAATGTTCAATCTGTCAGACACTGCAACACAAGGGTATCTTGGTACAGACCTGAAATCTACTTCGACAACTTCTACTAGTGAGAACGGGTGGATTTGAGAGGGACCTGACCTCCCAAAGTGACCTACGTCTCACTTCCTGGCGCTATATAAGGCTCCATCCTGTCCATTCAACTTCATATTGTTTCAGACTATGGAACAATGCTCTTCTCCAGACTGAGGGACTGACCACCTCAAAACTTTAAGGGTGATGGACTGATTACATTGTCTTCAAGTCTCTTCTGCTTCTATCAACTTTTCTGTACTCGACTGAAGAAGCCTACTGTGTAGGCGAAACATTTCAAAATAAAGATACCTAACCGTTGCATATGTGTCTTACCTAACAACTTTTTTTTAGACCTCCAGATCTTACAAAAATAAAAGTGAATATATAATTGTAGTTCACTGTTGTGATGTATTATGTTGTTTTTACTGCTGAAGACTGTAACTGCAACAGATATAATAGTATTTCTTACCTTAAATTGTGGGTGCTGGTGCTTGTGGATGATTGTGAAGAGAGTGGAGAGTTATGTTGTGGTCCTACTGAGCTAAGATGGACGGTAGAAGTTCTGGTACTGAAGTTGATGGTTGTACTGGAGTGTGCATAAATTCTTCAATGGATATCTGTTCTATTTTACCCTGCAGTACATTATACAACTGACGGTAAGGCATCAGCTGCTCTCGACACCGTTTCAGGGTCCTCTTCAGTGAAGTCTAACTTTAAGTCATTCATTAAGTCAGTCAAGTCATTAAGTCAGTCAAGTCATTCAGTCAGTCAAGTCATTCGGTCAGTCAAGTCATTCAGTCATTCAGTAAAGTCTGTAAGTCAGTCAGTCAAGTCATTCAAGCAGTCAGTCAAGTCAGTAAGTCAAGTCATTCTGTCAAGTCAGTAAGTCATACAGTCAAATCAGTAAGATCAAAACACAATTCACAAACACAGCTAGCTTGTAGGAGAGAAGTGGAACTTAACATGTATTCACGAAGCTGGGTTGGTGGTGTCGGGGGATGGCAGGGGATGGCGGGAGGTCTCCTCCGCTGACCCACAACAAGGCGGCTGATTGAGGTAGGGAATGGCCGCCACCACTTGTCACATAATCACATTTTATTCATTCTAGAGTATATATCAGGTTTCTATGTTATTTATATTGTTTATTATGTCATATTATATGAACTGTGATAGATAAATAA
>NC_091305.1:39718872-39753872 GCF_038502225.1 Cherax quadricarinatus
CATCTGCTATTCTATTCTCCGTCTTACTCTTAATTCTTTCAATTATAACTCTACCATACACTTTACCAGGTACACTCAACAGACTTATCCCCCTATAATTTTTGCACTCTCTTTTATCCCCTTTGCCTTTATACAAAGGAACTATGCATGCTCTCTGCCAATCCCTAGGTACCTTACCCTCTTCCATACATTTATTAAATAATTGCACCAACCACTCCAAAACTATATCCCCACCTGCTTTTAACATTTCTATCTTTATCCCATCAATCCCGGCTGCCTTACCCCCTTTCATTTTACCTACTGCCTCACGAACTTCCCCCACACTCACAACTGGCTCTTCCTCACTCCTAGTAGATGTTATTCCTCCTTGCCCTATACTCGAAATCACAGCTTCCCTATCTTCATCAACATTTAACAATTCCTCAAAATATTCCCTCCATCTTCCCAATACCTCTAACTCTCCATTTAATAACTCTCCTCTCCTATTTTTAACTGACAAATCCATTTGTTCTCTAGGCTTTCTTAACTTGTTAATCTCACTCCAAAACTTTTTCTTATTTTCAACAAAATTTGTTGATAACATCTCACCCACTCTCTCATTTGCTCTCTTTTTACATTGCTTCACCGCTCTCTTAACCTCTCTCTTTTTCTCCATATACTCTTCCCTCCTTGCATCACTTCTACTTTGTAAAAACTTCTCATATGCTAACTTTTTCTCCCTTACTACTCTCTTTACATCATCATTCCACCAATTGCTCCTCTTCCCTCCTGCACCCACTTTCCTGTAACCACAAACTTCTGCTGAACACTCTAACACTACATTTTTAAACCTACCCCATACCTCTTCGACCCCATTGCCTATACTCTCATTAGCCCATCTATCCTCCAATAGCTGTTTATATCTTACCCTAACTGCCTCCTCTTTTAGTTTATAAACCTTCACCTCTTTCTTAAATGATGCTTCTATTCTCCTTGTATCCCATCTACCTTTTACTCTCAGTGTAGCTACAACTAGAAAGTGATCTGATATATCTGTGGCCCCTCTATAAACATGTACATCCTGAAGTCTACTCAACAGTCTTTTATCTACCAATACATAATCCAACAAACTACTGTCATTTCGCCCTACATCATATCTTGTATACTTATTTATCCTCTTTTTCTTAAAATATGTATTACCTATAACTAAACCCCTTTCTATACAAAGTTCAATCAAAGGGCTCCCATTATCATTTACACCTGGCACCCCAAACTTACCTACCACACCCTCTCTAAAAGTTTCTCCTACTTTAGCATTCAGGTCCCCTACCACAATTACTCTCTCACTTGGTTCAAAGGCTCCTATACATTCACTTAACATCTCCCAAAATCTCTCTCTCTCCTCTGCATTCCTCTCTTCTCCAGGTGCATACACGCTTATTATGACCCACTTCTCGCATCCAACCTTTACTTTAATCCACATAATTCTTGAATTTACACATTCATATTCTCTTTTCTCCTTCCATAACTGATCATTTAACATTACTGCTACCCCTTCCTTTGCTCTAACTCTCTCAGATACTCCAGATTTAATCCCATTTATTTCCCCCCACTGAAACTCTCCTACCCCCTTCAGCTTTGTTTCGCTTAGAGCCAGGACATCCAACTTCTTTTCATTCATAACATCAGCAATCATCTGTTTCTTGTCATCCGCACTACATCCACGCACATTTAAGCATCCCAGTTTTATAAAGTTTTTCTTCTTCTCTTTTTTAGTAAATGTATAAATTGATATACAGTAATATAGTGGAGCTGATTCCTGCCCAGTTTGTCTTGGGTCAACGCACTGAGGTCGAGGATTTTCCTGTTAATATATTAATAACTAAATGCTGCCCTATGCATTTGCCATGCCTTAGAGATTCATATACTATACCTTTCATTGCCACTTACATGGAAGCCAGGAGTAGCCCCAGAAGGTTTATATAGGAGAGGCTTAGGGGTGGCAATCTAGTTGAAAGAGGAGATTTTGAACAGAAGTTGCAAAGATTAGTGGATGAGTTTGGGAGGGTGTGTAAAGGAAGTTGAAAGTGAACATAGGTGAGAGTAAGGTGATAAGGATATCAAATGAGTTAGGTAATGAAAAATTGGATATCAGATTGGAGAGAGTATGGAGGAAGTGAATGTGTTCAGATATTTGGGAGTTGACTTGTTGGTGGATGGGTATATGAGAGACGAGGTGAACAACAAAACTGATAAAGGGAAAAAGGCGAGTGGTGCAGTGAAGAGTCTGTGGAGACAAAGAACATTATCCATGGAGGCAAAGAGGGAAATGTATGAGAGTATAGTGGTACCAACACTTTTATATGGGTGTGAATAGTGAAGCAAGGAGGCTGGAGGCAGTGGAGATGTCATATCTGAGGTCAATGTAAATATTATGCAGAGAATTTATGGGTTGGAGAATAGGAGGAAGTGCAGAGTTACTAAAAGTATTATCGAGAGGGCCGAGGAGGGGTGGTTGAGGTGGTTTGGACATTTATAGAGAATGGAGCAAAATAGGATGACTTGGAAGGTGTATAGATCTGTAGGGTAGGGGTCATGTTATAGGATTTGATTACAGAGGCAATGGTAGGAAAGGAAACAACTATAGACTATTATGGAGGTATTGTATTGGTAATTATGGCAGAGCCCAGCCTGTCTGTCTACCCATCTAGTAAGCCTGCGCAAGGAAGTGTGGGGACTATGGACTAAGTGCCTGGTCTAAACAGGGGGTCATACGATTTAAGGCTTGGCCAGGGAGCCTGCCTATAAACGTTGCTAGGAAATACAGTGGAACCTCGCTATTCCAACTTAATTGGTTCCAGAAGGCTGTTCAAGTGCCAGTCTGTTTGAGTACAGAATTAACTTTTCCCCACCAATTTTCTTTTTGGTTGGCTGTTATCACTAACCCTCTTAGGCCCCATGGTAACTTATTTGTTCACTATAAAAAACACCAAAAAATGCAAAGAAACACTAAATAGTTTACAGCAAAGTTCTGGCAGGTCATGTTTGTTTGGTCGAGTGCTGAGCAGTCAACTACCGAGTGATTTGTTTACCGAACAAAGCATTCGAATACCGAATTGAGTACGGAGGTGTTCGAGTACTGAGGTTCCACTGTATATACTACACAAGTAATACTGTTGACAGTCATCCTAAGAAACAGTGGAGGGAGGGAGTGTAGAGGAGGTATCTAAAGATACTCAGATGGCGCACATGTCTTAATCCCTATGGGTATAGTGCTCCCCATGATACTAATTATGTAGTTGCTGTAGTTAGTGTTGGCATCTTCTTTTTTTTTTTTTTTTAACACGCCGGCTGCCTCCCACCTAGGCAGAATGACCCGAAAAAGAAACACTTTCACCATCATTCACACTATCAGTGTCTTGCCAAAGGCAAGCAGATATGACAGTGTAGATGTCAGTCAACAGCAAATATCCCAAACCCCTCCTTTAGGCTGCAGGCATTGTACTTCCCACCTCCAGGACTCAAGTCTGACTAACCGGTTTCCCAGAATGTCTTCACAAAATATTACCTTTCTCATTCTCCAGCAGTATGTATGTGTAGCTCCTATATTATGATGATGATAATCAAGGGCGAGTGCTAAACCCATAAGTCATACAGCACTTAAGGAATGGGAGGTGATCATTTTTGATCCAACAACATGGAAGATTATATTCACAGAGGATCATTATTACATTCACGGGGGGAAAAAAAGTGTTCAACCTGTAGGGATCACACAGTGCCTGGGGGTATAAGAGGTAATCAGGTTCAATTCAAGGAAGGGGTGATGCCCACATGCTTGGATCAAGACTCCCCTCCCCCCACTGGCATCAAGGCTTGATTGACAGCTTCTGCAGTTATAATAAACTGGAGAAGGTATGGAAGGTATTCAGGCTCACTTCAGGGAACCGGAGCACAGATCCAATTCCCTAGATCAAGAGCCCCTTGCCAGCATCAAGGAACCTCCCTTGAGGGGTAATCAAGGGGAAGACATCCTCCCCTGCCTAGGATCAACACTACTTGCCTCCCATTTCCCAGGTATGTTCCATATGGGTTATATGCTTACCCAAACATAATAGTAATAAATGGCAAGGGCTAAACCTTTATGGGCTCTACAGCACCTTGAGAATGAGATTTGATCCAAGGTAGTGGAGGACAACTCCAATTATCTGGTTCACCGAGTCTCATTTGTAACAAAAATATAAAAAAATATTTAAAAATAAATTGTTTTTAAAGGATGGTAGTAATTAATACATCTTAGGTAGTGGTTGTTTTATATAAATTAAAAGATACAATTTTTAAACGTTTTAAAAAAGTATGTGACCAATCCCGTCATTATGTATTAATGTTCTCTGAAGCCTTATTTTTTATAAAGTTTAACTGGCTAGTGATACTGTAAATGCAAGGTGACACTACGCCGACTGCATGTCTAATTGAAGGAATAGTAACACAATCAAATGGCAATTTGACATTTCTCATCTTGAAAACAACATTGACCTAGAATTCAAACATCTTATTTAATTTCTAGAATATAAATTTTCTACAAAAAATACAAAAGTAGTTTCCAGGATGACACAAAGAATGGCAGTAAACTAAATACAATCAAAATATTATATACAGTAAACAGGCAAGAATAATTTAACATAAATAATTAAAATTATTTGTATGGAATCCTTTGTAAAAAATTTACAACTCCACAATGAAGATACAGCATTACCATTTTAAACGTTCATGTTCAAATCACTCAATAAAAATTCTTAAGTTCTTAAGTACTGACCTACTAATCAAAACACAAATGTTTATAATTTGCATGAAAAATCAAAATATAAAAAATTTGAATAGCAATACAAATTATACAATATTTATGTTCTAGGGCATCAGACTTTTTCATTTTGTCTATGGTGTACAACGTCCTACAAATCTTGGATATAAAGTTGCTTCACGTATGTGGTAACGGTTGGCAATCCAGCACAAGAAACGCTCCAATCCTAAGCCATACCCACCGTGAGGGCACGTACCATACAGACGCTGTTGAAAAAACATTAATATTTCTAAATAAGGTGAATACCTGTTACCAGCTTAAGTTTTTTCCTACTCTTAAGGCCCAGCCTGGGTACATGCAGCATCTGCTTATGGCTCTAGGGGATTCTTGCCCCACTGGCCCAGTCTCAGACTAGACTTTCTAATCTAGAAAGGGAATATTAGATTTCTAAAGAACTAGGATAAAGTGCATCTCAAATATAATTAGAAGTTTAGAGATTTAGCTATCATTTTTCATATTTAGGAGTCTACAGGAAAAGGCCACCAATTCTGTGAAAGTGAAAAACAGTTAACATGTTTTCAATTCCCTCTGTTATAACAGTGTGGTAGTAACTCCCAGTATAGTTGCTGCTGTCTAACAACCTACTTCATAAAGGTTACAGAAGCAATTTGAGAAAAATACTAAATATTTTTGAAGAACAAAACATGGCATAAAGATTATCTAATGTGAATATCAATACTTTTAATTACTTTAAACGTTGGATGGAGTAACAACAAAATATAAGAGAAGAGTGAATATTTCTCAAAGAAACATGACATCAGTATTTACATAAACATCTCTAACAGTTCTGTTGGAGTGTGAGCAGGGTAACATTTAGTGAAGGGATTCAGGGAAACCGGTTATTTTTATATAGCCGGACTTGAGTCCTGGAAATGGGAAGTACAATGCCTGCACTCTAAAGGAGGGGTTCAGGATATTAGCAGTTTGGAGGGATATGTTGTGTATCTTTATACGTATATACTTCTAAGCTGTTGTATTCTAAGCACCTCTGCAAAAACAGTGATTATATGTGAGTGAGGTGAAAGTGTTGAATGATGATGAAAGTATTTTCTTTTTGGGGATTTTCTTTCTTTTTTGGGTCACCCTGCCTAAGTGGGAGATGGCCGACTTGTTAAAAAAAAAAAAATCCCTTACAGTTGCATTCAAAATGTATAATTATTAGTAATTATTTAAAAATATTTAAATTGAACAGATGGGTTAGTAGTTCAAAGGTCATTACTGTGCATGGAGTAAAGTGGTAATCTAAAAGTTAAAAAGTGTCTGAACAGAAGGCATCTAACATCAGAAGGGATGCATCAGAATAACAGAAAAGTGTGTAGGTTCATGAAGACCCATCACTGGGTAGTCAGCTAGCAGTGTCCAGATCTGTTGCGAAAAAACGTTTTCTAGGGAAGATTTGTAAATTATACATCAGCAGTAGTTCCACTAGTTTGCTAGGATACTAGATATCTAACCATGCCTATAATGAAATTAATTAAATGTTCAAATTTTTATTACATTATACCAAATTAAAATAAGTTCAAATGGTACATTTAATTACCCTTTCTTAGTAAAGTTGATTCCCTTGCATATTGGTTTTAGTAGCTGAGCAGTTAAAAACTAATAAATTGTTAAGCTGACTTGTGTTCTTTACAAAGACTTGTAAACATTTTATGTTGTACACAATTGCTATGGCCCTTATACATAACAGCCTCTCCTCACTTAGCAACGTACTCGTTTACCGACGCCTCGGACTTACAACGGGCTCTCTGACCAGTATTCATACTTAAATAATGTATATTAGAGCTGATTTCCTCTATTCTGTTTATTTCAATATACAGTATACTACTGTATAAACATTTAGAAACATACCAGACATGTTATAAATGGTGCAAAGGTGACAAGCTCACTACCATTATAGTATGCTCCTCACTTAGCAACGAATTCATTTAACGATGTGGTCTCAGGAACAGAACTCCATCATTAAGTAAGGAGAGGCTGTATTACATATTCACAAAGTGCTAATTCCTTAAGGGTTAAACAGAAACTAACAATTATACAGCCTCTCCTCACTTAATGATGGAGTTCCATTCCTGAGACAACGTCGTTAAACGAATTCATCACAAAGTGAGGAGCATACTATAATGGTACGTGTAAAGAGTTTGTGTCAACCATCTTTGATATTGTTTTAATGTCACGTTTACACCATTTATAACATGTCTGGTATATTTTTAAGTGTTTATACAGTAGTGTGCTGTATATTGAAATAAATAGAATAGAGGAAATCAGCTCTAATATACAGTATCTAGGTATGAATACTAGTCAGAGCCCATTGTAAGTCTGAGGCGTCCGTAAACAAGTACGTTGCTAAGTGAGGAGAGGCCGTACATGTATGATAAGACGAATTCACAAAGAATATTTTGTATAAAATACAAAGGCACAATACCGTGACTGGAACAATACACAAGTAACCCACACATAGGAGACAAGCTTATGACGTTTCGGTCCACGTGGGACCAAAATGTTCTCGTAAGTATCTTTCTCCTATGTGCAGGGTAATTTGTGTAATGTTTGTATATAACGACACATTAGTTCACCTACCTGATCAGTATACCAGTAGTAAGGTTTAGGGTCAAGTTCATTATCAGTGTAAGCTTGCAGCAACTCTTCATAATTGTGCATCCTCATAGAGCCTCCTAAAATCTCTCCAACGTTTGGCATTAACACGTCAACCTACAAATCATATAATAAGAAATAATAATAATTATGTAGGTAGTAGGTTGGCAGACAGCAACCACCCAGGGAGGTACTACCGTCCTGCCAAGTGAGTGTAAAACAAAAGCCTGTAATTGTTTTACATGATGGTAGGATTGCTGGTGCCTTTTGTCTGTCTCATAAATATGCAAGATTACAGGTATGTCTTGCTACTTCTACTTGCACTTAGGTCACACTACACATACATGTACACGTTTATTTATACACACTCATATGAGTTTTCTTTCATTTTATCTTAATAGTTCTTGGTCTTATTACTTTTCCTTTTATATCCATGGGGAAGTGGAATAAGAATCTTTCCTCCGTAAGCCATGCGTGTTGTAAAAGTCAACTAAAATGCCGGGAACAATGGGATAGTAACCCCTTTTCCTGTAAAGATTACTAAAAAGAATAAGAAGAAGAAAATTGTCAAAGTGGGAAGTCTGAATGTGTGTGGATGTTGTGCAAATGATAAGAAAGAGATGAATGTCGATGTTATGAATGAGAAGCTGGATGTCCTGGCTTAAAGTGAAACAAAGCTGAAAGGGATGGGAGAGTTTCAGTGGAGAGGAATAAATGGGATTAAGTCAGGGGCTTCAAATAGAGTTAGAACTAAAGAAGGAGTAGCAATAATGTTGAAGGATAAGATATGGCAGGAAAATAGGGACTATAAATGTATTAATTCAAGGATTATGTGGAGTAAAATAAAGGTTGGATGTGAGAAGTGGGTTATAGTAAGCGTATATGCACCTGAAGAAGATAGAAGTGTAGAGGAGAGAGAGAGAGATTTTGGGAAATGTTGAGTGAATGCGTGGGGAGTTTTGAACAAAGTGCGAGAGTACTTGTGGTTGGGGATTTCAATGCTAAAGTGGGTAAAAATGTTGTGGAGGGAGTAGTAGGAAAATTTGGGGTGCCAGGGGTAAATGTAAATGGGGAGCCTTTAATTGAGCTATGTGTAGAAATTGATTTGGTAATAAGTAATACATATTTTATGAAAAGGAGGATAAATAAATATACAAGGTATGATGTAGCATGTAATGAAAGTAGTTTGTTAGATTATGTATTGGTGGATAAAAGGCTAATGGGTAGGCTCCAGGATGTACATGTTTATAGAGGGGCAACTGACATATCGGATCATTATTTAGTTGTAGCTAGAGTTAGAGTAAGAGGTAGATGGTACAAGAGGAAGGTGGCAACAACAAGTAGGAGGGAAGTGAAAGTGTATAAACTAAGGGAGGAGGAAGTTCGGGTGAGATATAAGCGACTATTGGCGGAAAGGTGGGCTAATATAAAGATGGGTAGTGGGGGGAGGGGGGGTTGAAGAGGGTTGGACGAGTTTTAAAAATGCAGTATTAGAATGTGAGGCAGAAGTTTGTGGTTATAGGAGGGTGGGGGCAGGAGGAAAGAGGAGTGATTGGTGGAATGATGAAGTAAAGGGTGTGATAAAAGAGAAAAAGTTAGCTTATGAGAGATTTTTACAAAGCAGAAGTGTTAAAAGAAGAGCAGAGTATATGGAGAGTAAAAGAAAGGTGAAGAGAGTGGTGAGAGAGTGCAAAAGGAGAGCAGATGATAGAGTGGGAGAGGCACTGTCAAGAAATTTTAATGAAAATAAGAAAAAATTTTGGAGCGAGTTAAGAAAGCTTAGGGAACGTATGGATTTGTCAGTTAAAAATAGAGTAGGGGAGTTAGTAGATGGGGAGAGGGAGGTATTAGGTTGATGGCGAGAATATTTTGAGGAACTTTTAAATGTTGAGGAAGAAAGAGAGGCGGTATTTCATGCACTGGCCAGGGAGGTATACCATCTTTTAGGAGTGAAGAGCAGAATGTAAGCGTGGTGGAGGTATGTGAGGCATTACGTAGAATGAAAGGGGGTAAAGCAGCTGGAACTGATGGGATCATGACAGAAATGTTAAAAGCAGGGGGGGATATAGTGTTGGAGTGGTTGGTACTTTTGTTTAATAAATGTATGAAAGAGGGGAAGGTACCTAGGGATTGGCGGAGAGCATGTATAGTCCCTTTATATAAAGGGAAAGGGGACAAAAGAGATTGTAAAAATTATAGAGGAATAAGTTTACTAAGTATACCAGGAAAAGTATACGGTAGGGTTATAATTGAAAGAATTAGAGGTAAGACAGAATGTAGAATTGCGGATGAGCAAGGAGGCTTCAGAGTGGGTAGGGGATGTGTAGATCAAGTGTTTACATTGAAGCATATTTGTGAACAGTATTTAGATAAAGGTAGGGAAGTTTTTATTGCATTTATGGATTTAGAAAAGGCATATGATAGAGTGGATAGAGGAGCAATGTGGCAGATGTTGCAAGTTTATGGAATAGGTGGTAAGTTACTAAATGCTGTAAAGAGCTTTTATGAGGATAGTGAGGCTCAGGTTAGGGTGTGTAGAAGTGAGGGAGAATACTTCCCGGTAAAAGTAGGTCTTAGACAGGGATGTGTAATGTCACCATGGTTGTTTAATATATTTATAGATGGGGTTGTAAAAGAAGTAAATGCTAGGGTGTTCGGGAGAGGGGTGGGATTAAATTATGGGGAATCAAATTCAAAATGGGAATTGACACAGTTACTTTTTGCTGATGATACTGTGCTTATGGGAGATTCTAAAGAAAAATTGCAAAGGTTAGTGGATGAGTTTGAGAATGTGTGTAAAGGTAGAAAGTTGAAAGTGAACATAGAAAAGAGTAAGGTGATGAGGGTATCAAATGATTTAGATAAAGAAAAATTGGATATCAAATTGGGGAGGAGGAGTATGAAGAAGTGAATGTTTTCAGATACTTGGGAGTTGACGTGTCGGCGGATGGATTTATGAAGGATGAGGTTAATCATAGAATTGATGAGGGAAAAAAGGTGAGTGGTGCGTTGAGGTATATGTGGAGTCAAAAAACGTTATCTATGGAGGCAAAGAAGGGAATGTATGAAAGTATAGTAGTACCAACACTCTTATATGGATGTGACGCTTGGGTGGTAAATGCAGCAGCGAGGAAACGGTTGGAGGTAGTGGAGATGTCCTGTCTAAGGGCAATGTGTGGTGTAAATATTATGCAGAAAATTCGGAGTGTGGAAATTAGGAGAAGGTGTGGAGTTAATAAAAGCATTAGTCAGAGGGCAGAAGAGGGGTTGTTGAGGTGGTTTGGTCATTTAGAGAGAATGGATCAAAGTAGAATGACATGGAAAGCATATAAATCTATAGGGGAAGGAAAGAGGGGTAGGGGTCGTCTTCGAAAGGGTTGGAAAGAGGGGGTAAAGGAGGTTTTGTGGGCGAGGGGCTTGGACTTCCAGCAAGCGTGCATGAGCGTGTTAGATAGGAGTGAATGGAGACGAATGATACTTGGGACCTGACGATCTGTTGGAGTGTGAGCAGGGTAATATTTAGTGAAGGGATTCAGGGAAACCAGTTATTTTCATATAGTCGGACTTGAGTCCTGGAAATGGGAAGTACAATGCCTGCACTTTAAAGGAGTGGTTTGGGATATTGGCAGTTTGGAGGGATATGTTGTGTATCTTTATACGTATATGCTTCTAAACTGTTGTATTCTGAGCACCTCTGCAAAAGCAGTGATAATGTGTGAGTGTGGTGAAAGTGTTGAATGATGATGAAAGTATTTTCTTTTTGGGATTTTCTTTCTTTTTTGGGTCACCCTGCCTCGGTGGGAGACGACCGACTTGTTGAAAAAAAAAAAAAAAAAAAAAAATTAGGGAAACCAGTTATTTTTATATAGCCGGACTTGAGTCCTGGAAATGGGAAGTACAATGCCTGCACTCTAAAGGAGGGGTTCGGGATACTAGCAGTTTGGAGGGATATGTTGTGTATCTTTATAAATATATGCTTCTCAACTGTTGTGTTCTGAACACCTCTGCAAAAACAGTGATTATGCATGAGTGAGATGAAAGTATTGAATGATGATGAAAGTATTTTATTTTGGGGGGATTTTCTTTCTTTTTGGGTCACCCTGCCTCGGTGGGAGACAGACAACTGAAAAAAAAAATCTTGTAATATATTATATTGATCAGGGACTCGTCCATAATATACTTTGGAATGCATATGCTGAATTAGACATGTATTTATTTTTAAAATGCAGAAATCAAATTAAATAAATAAATAGCTGTAATACATTAATTCTTTTAAAGTTACCCAATGTTATATTAACCTGGGTCATTGTTATATTAACCCTTTGAGGGTCCAAGCCGTAGATCTACTCCTTGTCCACAGGGTCCAAGCCATAGTTGTACACAATAAGCTCAGCTCACTCAGATAAGCTGTGAGTGGTAAATTTGGGCCTAGATATGAGAGAATGGATCTATGTGGTAAGTGTCCACCACATAAAACAAATCCTGCAACATGCAGTGCATAATGAAAAAAACTGTGACCATGTGTTTGGATTCAAACACCGACTTTGCGGTGTATTTTCGTAATGTTTTTACTTTTGTATTCGCGGTTTCTTGGTCTCATTTGATAAAATGGATGACATATTATAGAAATAAAGATGATTTTGATTGTTTTTAGTACTGAAAATAGCTTGAAATTGAGCTCAAAGTAGTGGAAACATTCGATTTTTGCCGATGTTCAAGAGTAAACAAATGACATCACACATCCAATACAAGTCAACTGGTGAGCCTAATATACGATCACAAATGCATTGATATTATTACAGTACTGAATAACAGTAAATCCTCTATTTTTTGGTGTGAATAAAAAATTTTTATGTAAATAAAGTCAAAATGGAATTCATGTGTAAATCCTGGAAACATAACTAATAAACAGAGGTAATGTTATTTTAGTGCCAGGAATGCCTGTTTATTCTGGACCTTATTTTGAAATTGTAATATTTTGAACTTGGTGTGAAATTAGTCAAATTACCAATTTCTGATCACTTTACTGGGTAGTTGAAATAGTTGATTGGGCAGTTTCTTGTGCTCAAT
This sequence comes from Cherax quadricarinatus, assembly GCF_038502225.1. Classification (NCBI taxonomy): domain Eukaryota; kingdom Metazoa; phylum Arthropoda; class Malacostraca; order Decapoda; family Parastacidae; genus Cherax; species Cherax quadricarinatus. The sequence goes on from NC_091305.1 coordinate 39,731,375, forward strand.
CAAGAAAATAGAAGTAATACCAGTGAAATAGGCAAGAATTTGGTCTACTGGAATAATGTAATTCACCTAAAATAGGAGTCAAAGTGGACAAAATCACTGATGTGTAAATATCGCTGACACAGTAAAATTCCATCAAATTTCGTACTTTTTGTTTTACTACCTTCAGAAAAAGATTCTCTACTATTTCATAAGAAAAAATAAGTAATTTTTTTTTTTAAATTCTTGGACCCTGTAGACAAGGCATAGATCTACGGCTTGGACCCTTGAAGGGTTAAGCAGGGTCATTGTTATATTAACCTGGTTCATTGTTATATTAACTTGGGTCACTGTTATATTAACCCGGGTCATTGTTATATTAACCCGGGTCATTGTTGTATTTTGCAAGTGTTTACATATACAGTGGACCCCCGCATAGCGAACGCCTTGCATAGCGAACATTCCGCATAGCAAACGCTTTGTCCGCTAAAATTTTGCCCCGCATAGTAGACAAAAACCCGCTCAGCGAACTTCGTTCGAGACGCGTCCAATGTGGGCCATCAGCCAGCCTCACATGTGCCGCCCGTCCCATTGTTTACCAGCTAGCCTCCGCGGTAACATTCAAGCATACACTCGGAATATTTCGTATTATTACAGTGTTTTCGGTGCTGTTTGTGGAAAATAAGTGACCATGGGCCCCAAGAAAGCTTCTAGTGCCAACCCTACACCTCAAAGGGTAAGAATACCCATTGAAATTAAGAAAGAAATCATTGATAAGTATGAAAGTGGAGTACGTATCACCGACCTGGTCAGGTTGTACAAGAAACCAAAATCAACCATCGCTTCTATTGTGGGCAAGAAAACGGCAATCAAGGAAGCTGTTGTTGCCAAAGGTTTAACTGTGTTTTCGAAACAAAGATCGCAAGTGATGGAAGATGTTGAGAGACTCTTATTGGTGTGGATAAATGAAAAACAGCTAGCAGGAGATAGCGTCTCTCAAGCGATCATATGTGAAAAGGCTAGGAAGTTGCATGACGATTTAATTAAAAAAATGCCTGCAACTAGTGATGATGTGAGTGAATTTAAGGCCAGCAAAGGTTGGTTTGAGAGATTTAAGAAGCGTAGTGGCATCCATAGTGTGATACGGCATGGTGAGGCTGCCAGTTCGGACCACAAAGCGGCTGAAAAATATGTGCATGAATTCAAGGAGTACATAGAAACTGAAGGACTGGAACCTGAACAAGTGTTTAATTGTGATGAAACAGGCCTGTTCTGGAAGAAAATGCCAAGCAGGACCTACATTACTCAGGAGGAAAAGGCACTCCCAGGACATAAGCCTATGAAAGACAGGCTTACTCTTCTCATGTGTGCCAATGCTACTGGTGATTGCAAAGTTAAGCCTTTATTAGTGTATCACTCTGAAACTCCCAGAGCGTTCAGGCAAAAGAATGTCCTCAAGGATAATTTGTGTGTGCTGTGGAGGGCAAACAGTAAGGCATGGGTCACTAGGGAATTTTTCTATAACTGGTTACACCATGCATTTGCCCCCAATGTGAAAGATTACCTAACTGAAAAGAAATTAGAACTTAAGTGCCTCCTGGTGTTAGACAATGCCCCTGGTCATCCTACAGACGTGGCAGAGCGACTTTATGGGGACATGAGCTTCATTAAGGTGAAGTTTTTGCCTCCTAATACCACTCCTCTCCTGCAGCCCATGGACCAGCAGGTCATTTCCAACTTCAAGAAACTGTACACAAAAGCTCTGTTTCAAAAGTGCTTTGAAGTGACCACAGACACTGGATTGACTCTAAAAGAGTTTTGGAAGGATCACTTTAATATCCTCAGTTGTGTAAACCTTATAGGTAAGGCTTGGGAGGGAGTGACTAAGAGAACCTTGAACTCTGCTTGGAAGAAACTGTGGCCAGAATGTGTAGACAAAAGGGATTTTGAAGGGTTTGAGGCTAACCCTGAGAGGAGTAGTATACCAGTTGAGGAATCAATTGTGGAATTGGGGAAGTCCTTGGGGTTGGAGGTTAGTGGGGAGGATGTGGAAGAGTTGGTGGAGGAGGACAATGAAGAACTAACCACTGATGAGCTGATAGATCAACTTCAAGAGCAAGAGGCCAGACCTGGGGAAACTGGTTCAGAGGAGGGGAGAGAGAAATTGAAGGAATTGCCTACTTCAAAGATTAAGGAAATGTGTGCAAAATGGCTTGAAGTGCAAACCTTTTTTGATGAAAATCACCCTCACACAGCTATTGCAAGCCGTGCTGGTGACTATTACAATGACACTGTTGTGAAACACTTTAGGAAAGTCATAAAGGAACGAGAGGTACAGGCCTCTATGGACAGATATGTTGTGCGACAGAGGTCCAGTGACTCTCAAGCTGGTCCTAGTGGTATTAAAAGAAGAAGGGAAGTAACCCCAGAAAAGGACTTGCTACCTCAAGTCCTAATGGAAGGGGATTCCCCTTCTAAACACTAACACTCTCTCTCCCCTCCTCCCATCCCATCAATCATCACCAGATCTTCAATAAAAGTAAGTGTCATGTAATTGTGCATGCCTTTTTCAGTTTGTGTGTACTAAAATTAACATTTTTTTGTGGTAAAAAAAATTTTTTTCATACTTTTGGGTGTCTTGCACGGATTAATTTTATTTCCATTATTTCTTATGGGGAAAATTAATTCGCATAGCGAACATTTCGCATAACGACCAGCCCTCTTGCACGGATTAAGTTCGCTATGCGGGGGTCCACTGTACTGATGAACTACAGGTATGTATATAATGAAAATACAAAGTGAAGAAGATAAAAGAAGACAAAAAATCTGGACAGATTTCCATAATGATCAGATAAATGGTTAGTGGAATTTAACTGCTAGCAAAAGCAAAGCTTGAAGCTGGGAGACGGTGGCTAAAAACAGAGAAAGATGCTGAAACTAAAGCTCACAGAAACACCTAGGTAAAAAAAAAAAATTCTAATAACCATTATTATAAACCTAAACAGAATAACATTAACAGCACAAAAGCTAAGTTTGCAAACCTACGAGTGGCAGAAAACTAGACATACTCCAGTACACAATGTTGGTGTGAAACCCACACCTAGCAAAAAAAAAAAAAAAAAAAAAAAACTTGAGTGTGCCAGAGAGCATCAAGACTGGTACATGATCCGAGGTGAATGAGCTACTTAGAATGTGAGAAACAGACTTTATGCTACTGAAGGAGCAAAGAACAACAAAATACTAGACATGGATCACCTCTTTACCAGAGAGGCAACAAGAGTAAGAAAATACGGTTGGATATTACATACAAAACTCCATTGGGAAGCAGAAAAGAATTCTTCCTCCGAAAGCTATGCATGTAAATTATGTACAAAAATAAGAAAAAAAGATATTATTTCTTCACTGTAGGAGTGATTAAAAAAAAAAAAGTAGAATGAGCTGAGCAATGAGACAGTAGAAGTGAACTCCACACAGCTTCACAGATGGATATGACTGGCTCACTCATGTCAGTCAGTCAAAAGTTAGAGAGACAGGGACCAAGAGCTGCAGCTCACTCTCTGCAATCTTAAATAGATAATGACACCCATAACACCTTCACAACTTCCTAGTGTTTGCAGGTGACTATTTATAACGTACATTCATGCTTCTTATTCACAGAGGAATGTGTATAATATTTTTTTAACACTTTGGCTGTCTCCCACCAAGGCAGGGTGACCTGTAAAAGACAGTTTTCACCATCATTCACACTATCAACCAGAGGCAATGGAATTTCTCAGTAGAATCCTGATGCGAGTTTAGCATGATTAAAAAAATTAAGTCATAAGCTAATAATACAGGAAGGCCCTTTGTTTCGGTCTCTCTTTTCGGTGTCCTGCTATTTCGGCAGTTTTCAACTGTGTCATCGTTCATTTCATGTAACAGATGTGTCAGGGAAAAATGTCTGGCGCCATATTTTAAGGTAAGTTTTGTAAGTGCTGTAGATTCATTTTACTTTCCTATCTTTGTTTTTTAGGCCTGTATTGAGCACTTAATATATGATAATGTAAACATGTTATCAGGCATTTTATATGCATTCGATAGCAAAAAAACACTATGCTCCACTCACCAGCGATTTTCACTTATCAGCAGGGGTCAGTAACCCAGCCACCTAAAAAACAGGGCCCTCCTGTACACAATGCATTCCCAAAGAGTGACAAGTAATCCAGGCAAACAAAAAAAAATTGAAACATACCGATTCTGTAAGTGAATTATCATCCTCACACTTGGACATGTAGAAGGCTTTTATACCAGCTGGAAACCTGTTGAGCAGAATTGGCTTCCCAATCTGATCAGTCATTTTTCTTTCCGGCATCTCTGGAATATCCTGTTAAATGTAACAATAATATACAACTGGACCCGGTATTTTTTTTTTTTCGACCCTAGAAAAAATATTAGTATTACATAATAACACACCGAGATGACTATAATCCTTTAAAAAATACTTTTTTCTGTATAATTACTAAAAAAGAAAAAGGATATTTTACTGCCCTCTCTCTCTGGGTCACACTGCTTTTAAAAATATGGATCAAAGATTGTTTATCAAAATACATTAGACCAAATATGGAATTATATAGAGGTAGTTTGAAACACACCAAACAATAATGAAGATGTGACGAATGGTTTGAAAAACCGACAAGTTGAAGATTGAGACACTTATGCAGTATATGGGAATCTTTATTCCCATATACTGCATAAGTGTCTCAATCTTCAATAATGAAGATATAACAGAAAAAACATGCAGATTACAAAATGGTTTACAGTTAAGAACTCTACATATTATAAGGTAAGACAAAGAGCTAAAGATGCCCTCGTAGTGGCAGGAAGAAAAGGCATAACAAAAAAAAAAATATAATATAAAAAATAAGCAGAGATCTTATTCTTGCACTATCATCAGGCAAACAAAAATTCACAATTGTAAACTCAGAAAACTGATTAAAAAAAATACTAGAAAGAATGTCATCATAAACAGTGGTAGAACACTAGATTACGAAGCACAAGTGGCAAGTGCTACAACTGCTGTCACATTTATACAATAATACAATAAATTAAGCAAAAACAAGAAATAACTATCACAGCTTTACTCTTGTAACTACAATTAAGTATGACACGGCGGTGGTGGTGGCGGCGGCGGCAGCAGCAGCAGCAGCAGCAGCAGCAACATCAATGATACTGATGATGATAATGATAATAATAATAATAATAATATTGATAATGGTGTATTCTGACTGAACTGGAAAAATGTTAAGTTTAATAACCTGTATTTACCTAGCACAAAATGAAATCATTAACAAACAAGTGACATCTGAAATTAATGTACATTAGTATAGCTACTACTTACCTCTCCATATTGATAGTAAGATCCATCTTCCTTGGTAATGTTATGCTCCTTGAGGTACTTGATAGCATCCGAGTAAGTCAACCTGAGGAAGGGTTTTGAGGGTGCTACAAACTCTGGGTGCAACTCCTTCATTAGTTGACTACCCACTGGGTGTTCCACTACTCTCTTTACCACATCACATATCTACCAAATAAATATTGCTCTTAATACATACACTACAACAAATTATTATTTTTCAAGGCATTTTAAACAGAGAAAATATAATTTTATGTTTACAGTAATCAATTACCTTTTAAACTTTGATTTCCTGTAGTCTAATAATGAAACAGCCACATCGCCTGACTATAAATTCTCGTACAGATACATGTCTAAATTTTAAATTCCTAAATGAACAACTTTCCACTTACTATCTCAATGCCATTGGCACATTCTAGAGTAAATCCCTCACATTAAGGGAGATTGGATTTGTGCAAGATTCACAAAATTACAAATTATAAATAGCATTTATATCCAACTTACGGAAAAATTCTTCCAGTGTTAATAAAATCTAAATACAATTAAACTGTGGTACTAAAAGATGACAGTCTGCTACTCAAGCCTGAAAACCTTGTATCACTCAACCTTTGTTGAGGAAATGTTTCAAATATTGTACACGCTTGAAACAGTATTTCTATGACCAGACAATTTTTTTCACTATTTTTTCTGTGAAATGTTTTCAATGAACAAAATCTTTCAACAAACCGGCCATATCCCACTGAGGCAGGGTGGCCCAAAAGGAAAAACAAAAGCTTCTCCTTTTAAATTTAGTAATATATACAGAAAGGGTTACTAGCCCCTTGCTCCCGGCATTTTAGTCGACTCTTACGACATGCATGGCTTACAGAGGAAGAATTGTTTCACTTTCCCATGGAGATAAGCAGAAATAAACAAGAACAAGAACTAGTAAGAAGATAGAAGAAAACCCAGAGGGGTGTGTATATATATGCTTGTATATGTACGTGTAGTGTGACCTAAGTGTAAGGAGAACTAGCAAGATGAACAAGAAATCTTGCACGTTTCTTCTTCTTTCAACAAATTGACCATTTCCCACCGAGGCAGGGTGGCCCAAAGAGAAAAACAAAAGTTTCTCTTTTTAACTTTAGTAATGTATACAGGAGAAGGGGTTACTAGCCCCTTGCTCCCGGCATTTTAGTCGACTCTTAAAACACGTGTGGCTTACGGAGGAAGAATTCTGTTCCACTTCCCCATGGAGATCAGAGGAAATAAAAACAAGAACTAGTAAAAAAACAGAACAACACTCAGAGGGGTGTATATATATATATGCTTGTACATACATGTGTAGTGTGACCTAAGTGTAAATAGAAGTACAGTGGTACCCCGAGTTTCGTCCATAATTCGTTCCAGAAGGCTGTTCGAGTGCTGTTACCGAACTGATTTGTTCCCATAAGGAATAATGTAAATTAGATTAGTTCCAGACCCCCAAAAATACACTTATAAAAGCACTCACAATAATACACTTATATGAATGCTCGAGTTTGGAGCTGTACGAAACTCGGGGTACCATTGTAACAAGACATACCTGAAATCTTACATGTTTATGAGACAAAAAAAAAAGACACCAGCAATCCTAACATCATGCAAAACAAGTACAGGCTTCCGTTTTACACTCACTTGGCAGGACGGTAGTGCCTCCCTGAGTGGTTGCTGTCTACCAACCTACTACCTAGGATGAACAAAATAACTTTGCAATAAGATTCCACTTTTTTCCATCCAATGATGAAAGTCATGTTATGTAAGCAATATACTGCAATGGCTTTTTTTTTGGGGGGGGGTTCATAGATGCATTCTAACATTGTACAAGTGTTATCCCAGAGGGTTGATATATTCTGAATGAGCTGGTGCTTCAGTAGTTCATTTTGTTCTGAAGAATCTCTAGTTTACCGCAGACTAGAGAAGAGTAACTCGAGTGACTCACTATTTACCTACTATTAGCAATGATGTCTTTTATTAGTCTCTGCCCTGGAATGAAGTGAACTAGAAAGCATGGTAAACTGCTGTGTCCTGTACCTTAAATTCCTTTGACAACAATGGCACCATTATTCCACAATATCAAATGAATTTTGGAAGCTGATATATTGTATTTATACAATGCTTCTTGAATAATCTCACTGATGTGTGCTGCTGTGTGGGATGCAGGAAATGGCATCACTCTAAGAACATTTTTCCGAACAAAGTCTTTGCCGAGTCAGTGTCCAGGGAGCACAATGATTTGAGTCACATATGACTGTGTGTACTGTGTTCTTTTGTGTGTTAGTTTATGTAATGTGGGTAACTCCTGTAATTGTGAAGTATGAGTTAATTTTACTGTTTTTAAAAGAACATTCAAATTAACATTTTAAAAGTATCAGCTGGTATCAGCAACTTCTTCACTAATTCCAATATAGATATCAATACCATAAAAATAGACAATACACACAAATATCAATACTACTTTGACACACTTTGGAGTACAACTGGAGGGTCTTTTGGGAGTCAACACCTCCATGTCTCAGTCCATGGCCAGGCTTCTAATTAATTGTATTAAAGAAACCAGCAGGAAATGAAAAGAGGGGAAAAAAGGGGGAAAGAAAGAGAAAGGAAAAGAGCAAAAATGATTCAGTTGTAAAGGCGAGATTTGCTCACTCATTGGAATGTCTTTGATCTCATGTAGAATTCTCTTTCTCCTCTTCCCCTGATTTATGGTACAGTTTTGGTGCTTTAAATACTAAGATAAATTTAACAAGGTACCAATGCTCTTATATGGGTGTAAGCCTGGGTTGTGAATGTTCCAGCAAGAAGTAGGCTGGAGGCAGTGGAGATGTTATGTTTGATGGCAATGCGTAGTGTGAATACTATGCACAGAATACACAGCTTGGAGATTAGGTGAAGGTGCAGTGTTACTAAAAGTACTATCCAGAAGGCTGAAGAGGATATTTAGAGAGGAGGGAACAAACTAGGATGACTTGGAGGGTGTATAAATCTGTAGTGTAGGGAAGGTGGGGTAGAGGTTGTCCTAGGAAATGTTGAAGGGAGGGGGTAAAGGTGGTTTTGTGTGTGAGGGGTTTAGACATCCAGCAGGCACATGTGAGCATGTTAAAAAGGAGTGGAGGCAAGTGGTTTTTATGACTTGACATGCTGTTGGAGCATGAGCAAGGTAACATTTATGAAGGAATTCAGTGAAGTACAGTGCCTGCACTCTGAAGAAGAGGTGAGGATAATTGCAGTTTTGAACTGTAGTATCAGTGCACCTCTGGCAAGACAGTGATGGAATGAATGGTGGTGAAAGTGTTTCTTTTTCAGGTCACCCTGCCTTGGTGGGACATGGCAGTATATGAAATAAACCATTACATGCAGAACTAGAATATGATACTATTACTAGTTCTAAGATATTGACATTTTTTCTTAAAACTGTAGAAACAAGAGCATATCTTTAACAAAAAATACAATATACTAACCAAGTCTTCAATACGATCTAATAATTCACTGAAAGTGATAAAGGCACATTCAGCTTCAATATGAGTATAGGAAGCCAGATGACGGCGCGTCCGCGACTGTTCTGCTCTATAAGACTGCTCTATGCAATACACATCACCGAAACTGTTGAAAATCAAAGACAGTATCAAAAATGCTAGCATTTCACATTGCTTTTAACCCTTTGAGGGTCGACAGGCCCTCTCCGAAACTCGTTCTCAGGGTCGGCCAAATTTAAAAAAAAAAAAAAATTATTTTCTCTTATGAAAAGATAGAGAATCTTTTCCCGATCATAACGACACCAAAAGTTTGAAATTTGATAGAAAACTTACGGAATTATGCTCTCGCAAAGTTAGCGGTCTCGGCGATGTTTACGGATCGGCGATTTTGCCCACTTTGAGCCCCATTTTCGGCCAATTTCACTGTACTAGTCGACAAAAAACATGAATATTTCGCCAGAACTCCATTTTTTCTATCGAATGGGTGCAAGAAACCACCCATTTATAAATTCAACTATCCAGTACAGTGGTCAGAATTTAGCAATTTTGCCAATTTCACACAAATTTCAAAAGATGCCAATTTCGGAATAGGGTCCAGAATAAACAAGAAAGACATTCCTGGCACTAAAATGACATTTCCTCTAGTCATTAGTCACGTCTCAAGGCCCCTCTTATATTCTTTTGCTTTCCACTTTGAATTTTTATTCTCACAAAAAATATAAGATTTACTGTTATGCAGACTACTGCATTAGTGTAAAAAATGGTATAAATATTATTGGTGCACTTGTGAAAGAATATTAGACTCACCAGTTGACGTGTATTGCACGCTTGGCACGATTTGTTTACTTTTGAAGTTTGGTAAAAATCGAACATTTCTGCTACTTTGAGCTCAATTTCAAGGCACCTTTCATTGTAAAACCAGTCAAAATCATCTCAATTTCAGTAATATGTCTTCCATTCTATAAAATGAGACCAAGAAAACTAGAATACAACAATAAATACTATACGAAAATACACTGCAAAGTCGCTGATTTATTAAAAAAAAATGGAAAAAGTTTTTTTTTTTCTCATTATGCACCGTTTGCTGCAGGATTTTTTTTAGACTGTGCACACTGACCACATAGACCCATTCTTTCATATGAAGGCCTACCAGCTTTCTCCCACTAGATTTGAGGTCACTAGAATTTATGAGTACTAGTACGTCAAAAACCCCTACGCGTAAGACGTACTAGTACGACGAAAACACTCAAAGGGTTAAAAGCATTCAACAATATACATTTTCCTGAAGTGTAAACCTTTTAATATAAGAGTAATCGCTTTAATGACTGTCATCCTTAAGACACTTGGTAGAGAATATCAATTATACTCAGTTTTAATGGCATTTTTAAATAAAATACATATAAAGTACAAAAATACTACATTTGCTTAAAAATATACTAATTCCCTTCTTTTTTTTTCTCTTCACCTACACACCACTTGAGTACACTTGGTCATTACCTGTGTTACAATGTTGAATGGCAGGACAGACATTAAGCAAGTGTCTCAAGAGCTGGATGCCAACACTACCAAAAAACAGCATCCTTACTGAGGAAGTAAAAGCCCAGAGTTTGTCAGAGGAAGTATCCACAAGCCTTGGTATTATAAACTTGCATTTCCAATATAATATATTTATGGTATTAGTTGGCCAGAGGGCAGAGCTGGTCCCAGCAATCATAATCCATGTGGATTATATTCCTGGTAATTGGCACTACTTATGAACTCACAACTCATGGTGTGAACAACACACATGAAAAATAGGATTGCATTCTTGACATGTCGAAAAAAGCCAAAGAAGTTTTTTACTTTTTAAATCAACAGCTTTCATCACCTAAAATTGTTGCTGTCATTGTTTATTGATCATTAAAATTAGCTAAAAATGTGAAATGAAAGAACTATATATTTCCTTCAGTTCCTTGTTCTTCATCCTTATTTCTACAGAAGTGTGTAGAGATGGTTGAAGTGGCTCTTCTGGGTCACAAACTTGATCAGAGAAATTTCCTGCAGCCACCCAGTACACTGATACACTCACCACTATATCATCACTACACAGCTCTCTTATTTAATAACTTTTTTTACACTACAGCGCATTATCAATCATGGCATAATCAGCAACTGTATAAACAAGAGCTAGTGTAGATAAATGATTAAGGCACTGGAATTTGTACTCGTATTGTAATTATAGGGTATCAGCCTTTATACGTCTCTCTCACCACTACACACCTCAAAACATGTTTACCTAAATTTTCTAAGACACCTACAGTGTCATGCTAGATTTTCTTGCCATCTTTTGCCACGTACATAAGTAGTTTTTCGTGTACAATTTAGGGTCTTGGACACAAAATTTCAAGAGAGTTACTGAAAATACAAGTTACTGTTGCCTAAATTATGAGTCTACTGTATATAAAGATTATACCCTTTTTCCTCATGTTTTAATTGGTGAGGCAAATATTATGAAAACAGTTGACTGCTGATGTGCGAAATAACTAATAAAGGATCATCTGTGAAGACCTGCAAAAAATGTATTTATAAATATGTGGTCGCTGCACGAGGAAGTGGTCATTAATCGGGAGGGAAAGGGAGACAGCTTACAGCCTGAGCAGGACCTGGTCTATGAGAGGCAAGGTAAACTACAGAATTGATGAGAGGAAAAAAGATGGGTGGTGCATCAAAGCATCTGTGGGGATAAGGAATTATGTTAAGTAACTCTTAAGAAATACATGAAAGAGGGTAAGGCACCTAGGGACTGGCAGAGAGCATGCATAGTTCCTTTGTATAAAGGCAAAGGGGACAAAAGAGAGTGCAAAAATTATAGGGGAAGTCTGTTCAGTATACCTGGTAAGGTGTACCTGGAGTTTGCCTGGAGAGGATTTCAGGGGTCAATGCCCCCACGGCTCAGTCTGAGTAGAATTATTGTTGAAAGAATTAAGAGTAAGATGGAAAGTGGGATAGCAGATGAACAAGGAGGCTTTAGGAAGGTAGGGGGTGTGTAGACAAAGTGTTTACAGTGAAATATATTGGTGAACAGTATTTAGATAAGGGTAAAGAGGTTTTTGTGGCATTTATGGATTTGGAAAAGGCACACAACAGGGTGGATAGGGGGGCAATGTGGCAGATGTTGCAAATGTATGGAATGGGATGTAGCTTACTGAAAGCAGTGAAGACTTTTTACAATGATAGCGAGGCTCATGTTAGAGTATGTAGGAGAGAGTGAGATCATTTCCCAGTAAAGTAGGCCTTAGACAAGGATGTGTGATGTCACTGTGGTTGTTCAATATATTTATAGATGGAGTTGTAAGAGAAGTGAATGCTTGGGTGCTAGCAAAGTGGGAATTGTCACATTTGCTCTTTGCTGATAACACTGTGCTTTTGGGAGATTCTGAAGAGAAGTTGCAGAGGTTGGTGGATGAGTTTGGTAGGGTATATAAAACAAGAAAATTGTATGTGAATATAGGAAAGAGCAAGGTAATGAGGATAACAAAAAAAATTAGGTAACAAAAACTTGGATATCAGATTGGAGAGAGAGAGAGAGAGAGTATGGAGGAGGTGAATGTATTCAGATATTTAGGAGTGGACATGTCAGCAGATGAGTCTATGAAAGACAAAGTGAATCATAGAATTAACAAGGGGAAAAAGAAAAGGCAAGAGGTGCACTGAGGAGTCTGTGGAGACAAAGAACTTTGTTCATGGAAGCAAAGAGGGGAATGTATGACAGTAGTTATACCAATGCTCTTATATGGGTGTAAAGCATGGGTGGTGAATGTTGCAACAAGGAGAAGGCTGAAGGCAGTGGAGATGTCATGTCCGAGGGCATTGTGTGGTGTGAATATAATGCAGAGAATTCATAGTTTGGAAATTAGGAGGTGGGGGATTACCAAAACTATTATCCAGAGGGCTGAGGAGGGGTTGTTGAGGTAGTTCGGACATGTAGAGAGGACGGAACAAAATAGAATGACTTCAAAAGTACAGTATATAAATTTGTAGTGGAGGAAGACAGGGTAGGGGTTGGCCTAGGAAAAGTTGGAGGAAGAGGGTAAAGGAGGCTTTGTGTGCGAGGGGCTTGGACTTTCATCAAGCATGAGTGAGTGTGTTAGATATAAGTGAATGGAGACAAATGGTTTTTAGGACTTGACATGCTCTTGGAGTGTGAGCAAGGTAACATTTATGAAGGGATTCAGGGAAACCAGCAGGCCGGACTTGAGTCCTGGAGATGGGAAGTATAATGCCTGCACTCTGAAGGAAGGGTGCTAATGTTGCAGTTTTATAACTGTAGTGTAAGTGTGCCTCTAGAAAGACAGTGATGGAGTGAATTATGATGAAAGTTTTTCTTTTTTGGGCCACGCTACCTTGGTGGGAAACAGCCAATGTGTTAATAATAAAAAAAAATTCTTAAGGTTTCTTATCTTTGTAGAATTTCCTAACCCCTTTGGTGTCAGTCCCATAATATTATGGCTTTGAAGTAAGTGTTGGTCCTGTAATACTATGCCAAAATTCTAGCAGCTTCAAACCTTGCAGGAGAAAGCTGGTAGGCCTACATGTGAGAGAATGGGTCTGTGTGACCAGTGTGCACAGTATAAAAAAAAATCCTGCACCACGCAGTGCATAATAAAAAAAACTGCGACCATGCGTTTGGTTTAAAACAGCGAATTTGCAGTGTATTTTCATATGGTGTTTATGGCTGTATTCTAGTTTTCTTGGTCTCGTTCAACCGAAGATATATTACAGAAATAGAAATTATTCTGAATGGTTTACAGACTAAAAGTAGCTTGAATTTGAGTTTAAATTAGCGGAAATGTTCGATTTTTGCCAATGTTCAAGAGTAAACATATCACATCACACGTCCAATACACATCAGCTGGGTGGTCTAATATGTATTCACAAATGCACTGATATTATTTATACAGTTATTAAAATTATGTATTAGTGTAAATAACAGTAATTCTTTATTTTTTGTGTAAATAAAAATTCAAAATGAAAAGCAAGCATAATATAAGAGAGGCTTGCAGATGTGACTAATGAACAGATAAAATGTTATCTTAGTGCCAGAAATGTCTGCATTATTTATTCTGGACCCTATTTTGAAATTGGTCTTTCTTGAATTTTGTGAAATTGGCCAAATTAGTAATTTCTCATCAACATTAGATAGCTGAAATAGGTAAATGGGCAGTTTCTTGTACTCAGTCGATAGAATAAAAGGAGTTCTAGCGAAATAGCTACAAGTTTGGTTGACTGGAACAATGGAACTGACCCAAAACAGAGCTCAAGATGGGCAAAATCACCGGTGCATAAATATTGCCAAGACTGCTAACTTCACAAAAGCATAATTCCATAAGTTTTCCATCAATTTTCACGCTTTTGGTTTCATTACCTTCAGAAAAAGATTCTCTATCATTTCATAAGAAAAAAATATTTTTTTAAATTCTTCAACCCTGTGAGCAAGTTTGTGAGTAGGGGTTGCAACCCTCAAATTACAGGTAGAAGGTTTACCTGTAACTGATTCTTGGGTTCATCACCTCAGCACCGCAGTTCCAGGCCAGCCCTCCTGGTCAATGATCTCATCAATCAGGTGACAATAGCAAGAACATGGGGTTAGTAATCCTTCTTCTGTATATAATTATTAATATAACAAAGAAACAGGAATACTTATAAAAAAAGAAACTGATTACTGATGGCATAATAATGACTACATGTATGTTATTAATCATTACCTGGGAATGCAAGTTTCAAGGTAAAGCTGACTGGATTGTGTGAGGTAAGCCTTTTCACCGAAGAAATTAAAATCAAACAGAGTCGAGCCTCCTTCACACTGTGTTTGAACCATTGTAGGTGGTGACATCCACTCGTACCCTCGATCACTGTAGTGGTCCACAAAGGCCTTCATTAAAATGGAACGCAACCGCAGAACCTAAGGAAAAAAGCATCCAAAAATTACAAAGTTGTCTAGATTCTTTGGCAGTGGTAATTTTCAAGCTTAAATCAGTTAGGTAAAAGTAGGAGAGTCAAGTAGCCAGCTGCAGTATTAAATGTTCATGCAGCCAGCTCCAGTATTAAGTGTCCATGTAGCCAGCTGCCTAGGTAGTAGGTTGGTAGACAGCAACCGCCCAGGGAGGTACTACCACTAAAACGGAAGCCTGCAATTGTTTTACGTGATGGTAGGATTGCTGGTGTCTTTTTATTCTGTCTCATACACATGCAAGATTTCAGGTATGTCTTGCTACTTCTACTTACACTTAGGTCACACTACACATACATGTACAAACATATATATACACATCCCTCTGGGTTTTCTTCTCTTTCTAGTTCTTGTTCTTGTTTATTTCCTATTACATCCATGGGGAAATGGAACAGAATTTTCTTCCTCCGTAAGCCATGCGTGTTGTAAGAGGCGACTAAAATGCCGGGAGCAAGGGCCTAGTAACCTCTTCTCCTGTATATATTACTAAATGTAAAAGGAGAAACTTTTGTTTATCCTTTTGGGCCACCCCGCCTCTGTGGGATACGGCTGGTGTGTTGAAAGAAAGTAGCCAGCCGCATTATCAAGTGTTCATGTAGCCAGCTGCAGTATTAATCCTTTTAGGGTCGGTCCAATAGAACTACGGTTTTGAAGCCCGGGTCAGTCCCGTAGTTTTACGTCACGAGCTCAACTCAGTAAATTTAATCCTAGATATGAGTATATGGGTGTGAGGCATGGGTGATGAATGTTGCAGCGAGGAGAAGGCTGGAGGCAGTGGAGATGTCATGTCTGAGGGCAATGTGTGGTGTGAATATAATGCAGAGAATTCGTAGTTTGGAAGTTAGGAGGAGGTGCGGGATTACCAAAACTGTTGTCCAGAGGGCTGAGGAAGGGTTGTTGAGGTGGTTCGGACATGTAGAGAGAATGGAGCAAAACAGAATGACTTCAAGAGTGTATCAGTTGGTAGTGGAAGGAAGGCGGGGTAGGGGTCGGCCTAGGAAAGGTTGGAGAGAGGGAGTAAAGGAGGTTTTGTGTGCGAGGAGCTTGGACTTCCAGCAGGCATGCGTGAGCGTGTTTGATAGGAGTGAATGGAGACAAATGGTTTTTAATACTTGACGTGCTGTTGGAGTGTGAGCAAAGTAACATTTATGAAGGGGTTCAGGGAAACCAGCAGGCCGGACTTGAGTCCTGGAGATGGGAAGTACAGTGCCTGCACTCTGAAGGAGGGGTGTTAATGTTGCAGTTTAAAAACTGTAGTGTAAAGCACCCTTCTGGCAAGACAGTGATGGAGTGAATGATGGTGAAAGTTTTTCTTTTTCGGGCCACCCTGCCTTGGTGGGAATCGGCCAGTGTGATAATAATAAAAAAAAATGAGTAGGTAGTAGGTTGGTAGACAGCAACCACCCAGGGAGGTACCACCGTCCTGCCAAGTGAGTGTAAAACGAAAGCCTGTGATTGTTTTACATGATGGTAGGATTACTGATGTCTTTTGTCTGTCTCATAAATATGCAAGATTACAGGTATGTCTTGCTACTTCTACTTACACTTAGGTCACACTACACATACATGTACACATTTATTTATACACACTCATCTGAGTTTTCTTTGATTTTATCTTAATAGTTCTTGGTCTTATTACTTTTCCTTTTATATCCATGGGGAAGTGGAATAAGAATCTTTCCTCCGTAAGCCATGCGTGTTGTAAAAGTCAACTAAAATGCTGGGAACAATGGGCTAGTAACCCCTTTTCCTGTAAAGATTACTAAAAAGAATAAGAAGAAGAAAATTGTCAAAGTGGGAAGTCTGAATGTGCGTGGATGTTGTGCAAACGATAAGAAAGAGATGATTGTGGATGTTATGAATGAGAAGAAGCTGGATGTCCTGGCTTTAAGTGAAACAACAAAGCTGAAGGGAGTGGGAGAGTTTTAATGGAGAGGAATAAATGGGATTAGGTCAGGGGTTTCAAATAGAGTTAGAGCTAAAGAAGGAGTAGCAATAATGTTGAAGGATAAGCTATGGTAGGAAAAGAGGGACTATAAATGTATTAATTCAAGGATTATGTGGAGTAAAATAAAGACTGGATGTGAAAAATGGGTTATAATAAGCGTGTATGCACCTGGAGAAGAGAGAAGTGTAGAGGAGAGAGATTTTGGGAAATGTTGAGTGAATGCGTGGGGAGTTTTGAATCAAGTGTGAGTAATGGTGGTTGGGGATTTCAATGCTAAAGTGGGTAAAAATGTTATGGAGGGAGTAGTAGGTAAATTTGGGGTGCCAGGGGTAAATGTAAATGGGGAGCCTTTAATTGAGCTATGTGTAGAAAGAGATTTGGTAATAAGTAATACATATTTTATGAAAAAGAGGATAAATAAATATACAAGGTATGATGTAGCACGTAATGAAAGTAGTTTATTAGATTATGTATTGGTGGATAAAAGGTTGATGGATAGGCTCCAGGATGTACATGTTTATAGAGGGGCAACTGATACATCGGATCATTATTTAGTTGTAGCTACAGTTAGAGTAAGAGGTAGATGGGAAAAGAGGAAGGTGGCAACAACAAGTAAGAGGGAGGTGAAAGTGTATAAACTAAGGGAGGAGGAAGTTCGGGTGAGATATAAGCGACTATTGGCAGAAAGGTGGGCTAGTGCAAAGATGAATAGTGAGGGGGTTGAAGAGGGTTGGAATAGTTTTAAAAATGCAGTATTAGAATGTGGGGCAGAAGTTTGTGGTTATAGGAGGGTGGGAGCAGAAGGAAAGAGGAGTGATTGGTGGAATGATGAAGTACAGGGTGTGATGAAAGAGAAAAAGGTAGCTCATGAGAGGTTTTTACAAAGTAGAAGTGTAATAAGAAGAGTAGAGTATATGGAGAGTAAAACAAAGGTAAAGAGAGTGGTGAGAGAGTGCAAAAGGAGAGCAGATGATAGAGTGGGAGAGGCACTGTCAAGAAATTTTAATGAAAATAAGAAAAATTTTGGAGTGAGTTAAACAAGTTAAGAAAGCCTAGGGAAAGTATGGATTTGTCAGTTAAAAACAGAGTAGGGGAGTTAGTAGATGGGGAGATGGAGGTATTAGGTAGATGGCGAGAATATTTTGAGGAACTTTTAAATGTTAAGGAAGAAAGAGAGGCAGTAATTTCATGCACTGGTCAGGGAGGTATACCATCTTTTAGGAGTGAAGAAGAGCAGAATGTAAGTGTGGGGGAGGTACGTGAGGCATTACGTAGAATGAAAGGGGGTAAAGCAGCTGGAACTGATGAGATCATGACAGAAATGTTACAAGCAGGGGGATATATAGTGTTGGAGTGGTTGGTATTTTTGTTTAATAAATGTATGAAAGAGGGGAAGGTACCTAGGGATTGGCGGAGAGCATGTATAGTCCCTTTATATAAAGGGAAAGGGGACAAAAGAGACTATAATTTTTACAGAGGAATAAGTTTACTGAGTATACCAGGAAAAGTGTACGGTAGGGTTATAATTGAAAGAATTAGAGGTAAGACAGAATGTAGGATTGCGGATGAGCAAGGAGGTTTCAGAGTGGGTAGGGGATGTGTAGATCAAGTGTTTACATTTAAGCATATATATGAACAGTATTTAGATAAAGGTAGGGAAGTTTTTATTGCATTTATGGATTTAGAAAAGGCATATGATAGAGTGGATAGAGGAGCAATGTGGCAGATGTTGCAAATATATGGAATTGGTGGTAAGTTATTAAATGCTGCAAAGAGTTTTTATGAGGATAGTGAGGCTCAGGTTAGGGTGTGTAGAAGAGAGGGAGACAACTTCCCAGTAAAAGTAGGTCTTAGACAGGGATGTGTAATGTCACCATGATTGTTTAATATATTTATAGATGGGGTTGTAAAGAAAGTAAATGCTAGGGTGTTCGGGAGAGGGGTGGGATTAAATTTTGGGGAATCAAATTCAAAATGGGAATTGACACAGTTACTTTTTGCTGATGATACTGTGCTTATGGGAGATTCTAAAGAAAAATTGCAAAGGTTAGTGGATGAGTTTGGGAATGTGTGTAAATGTAGAAAGTTGAAAGTGAACATAGAAAAGAGTAAGGTGATGAGGGTATCAAATGATTTAGATAAAGAAAAATTGGATATCAAATTGGGGAGGAGGAGTATGGAAGAAGTGAATGTTTTCAGATACTTGGGAGTTGACGTGTCGGCGGATGGATTTATGAAGGATGAGGTTAATCATAGAATTGATGAGGGAAAAAAAGGCGAGTGGTGCGTTGAGGTATATGTGGAGTCAAAAAACGTTATTTATGGAGGCAAAGAAGGGAATGTATGAAAGTATAGTAGTACCAACACTCTTATATGGGTGTGAAGCTTGGGTGGTAAATGCAGCAGCGAGGAGGCGGTTGGAGGCAGTGGAGATGTCCTGTTTAACCCTTTGACTGTCGCAACCCCCAATCCTGAGGTGTCTCCTGGTGTCGCAAAATTTAAAAAAAAAAAAAAAATTATTTTTTCTTATGAAATGATAGAGAATCTTTTCCCGATTGTAATGACACCAAAAAACGAAATTTGATGGAAAACTGACGGAATTATGCTCTCGCGAAGTTAGCGACCTCGGCGCTGTTTACAAATCGGCGATTTCGCCCACTTTGAGCCCTATTTTCGGCTAATTCCATTGTTCCAGTCGCCCAAGCTCATAGTTACTTCTTTAGAACTTCATTTTTTTATCGATTGAGTACAAGAAACTGCCCATTTACTGATTTCAACTACCTAATAATGTGGTCAGAAATTTGCAATTTGGCCAATTTCACGAAAACTAAAAAATATGACAATTTCAAAATAAGGTCCAGAATGAACAATGCAGACATTCCAGGCTCTAAAATAACGTTTTCTTTGTTCATCAGTCACGTCTCCAGGCCCCTCTGATATTACTCTTGCTTTCTATTTTGAATTTTTATTCAAACAAAAAATATTAGACTTACTATTATGCAGACCACACATTGCAATGTGTGGTGTGAATATAATGCAGAGAATTCGTAGTTTGGAAGTTAGGAGGAGGTGCGGGATTACCAAAACTGTTGTCCAGAGGGCTGAGGAAGGGTTGTTGAGGTGGTTCGGACATGTAGAGAGAATGGAGCGAAACAGAATGACTTCAAGAGTGTATCAGTCTGTAGTGGAAGGAAGGCGGGGTAGTAGGCCTAGGAAGGGTTGGAGGGAGGGGGTAAAGGAGGTTTTTGTGTGCGAGGGGCTTGGACTTCCAGCAGGCATGCGTGGCGTGTTTGATAGGAGTGAATGGAGACAAATGGTTTTTAATACTTGACGTGCTGTTGGAGTGTGAGCAAAGTAACATTTATGAAGGGATTCAGGGAAACCGGCAGGCCGGACTTGAGTCCTGGAGATGGGAAGTACAGTGCCTGCACTCTGAAGGATGGGTGTTAATGTTGCAGTTTAAAAACTGTAGTGTAAAGCACCCTTCTGGCAAGACAGTGATGGAGTGAATGATGGTGAAAGTTTTTCTTTTTCGGGCCACCCTGCCTTGGTGGGAATCGGCCGGTGTGATAATAATAAAAAAATATTATGCAGACTACTGCAATGCTGTAATAACTGTATAAATAACATCAACCCATTCATGACTGCATATTAGAATGGCTAGTTGGACATTTATTGGACAATGGCATCATTTGTTTACTTTTGAACATTGGCAAAAATCAAACATTTCCCCTACTTTGAGCTCCATTTCTAGGTTCTTTTTATAGTAAAATCAATCAAAAACACCTCTATTTCTGTAATATGTTTTCCATTCTATCAAATGAGACCAAGAAAACGAGAATACAACCATAAATACTATACGAAAATAGACCACAAAGTCGGCATTTTAATTAAAAAAAAAAAAGCAGTCGGAGTTTTTTTTTTTTCTCATTATGCACTACGTGCTCAGGATTTTTTATATGGTGCACACTGACCACACAGACCCATTCTCTCACATGTGGGCCTACCAGCTTTCTCCTGCTTGATTTGAAGCCGCTAGAATTTATGAGTATATATCGTCAAACACAGCACCTCGTAAAGCGTGTATATACGACGCGACAAGTCAAAGGGAAAGGGTTAAAGGGCAATGTGTGGTGTAAATATTATGCAGAAAATTCGGAGTGTGGAAATTAGGAAAAGGTGTGGAGTTAATAAAAGTATTAGTCAGAGGGCAGAAGAGGGGTTGTTGAGGTGGTTTGGTCATTTAGAGAGAATGGATCAAAGTAGAATGACGTGGAAAGCATATAAATCTATAGGGAAGGAAAGGCGGGTAGGGGGTCATCCTCGAAAGGGTTGGAGAGAGGGGGTAAAGGAGGTTTTGTGGGCAAGGGGCTTGGACTTCCAGCAAGCAAGTGCAGCGTGTTAGATAGGAGTGAATGGAGACGAATGGCACTTGGGGCCTGACGATCTGTTGGAGTGTGAGCAGGGTAATATTTAGTGAAGGGATTCAGGGAAACCGGTTATTTTCATATAGTCGGACTTGAGTCCTGGAAATGGGAAGTACAATGCCTGCACTTTAAAGGAGGGGTTTGGGATACTGGCAGTTTGGAGGGATATGTTGTGTATCTTTATATGTGTATGCTTCTAAACTGTGTATTCTGAGCACCTCTGCAAAAACAGTGATAATATGCGAGTGTGGTGAAAGTGTTGAATGATGATGAAAGTATTTTCTTTTTGGGGATTTTCTTTCTTTTTAGGGTCACCCTGCCTCGGTGGGAGAGCGGCCGACTTGTTGAAAAAAAAAAAAAAAAATATATATATGAGAGAATAGGTCTATAGTATGTGTGCACCATTTTTATTATTATTAACACATCAGCTGTTTCCCACCAAGGTAGGGTGGCCGAAAAATAAAAACTTTCATCATCATTAAGCTCCATCACTCTTGCCACAGGTGCACTACAGTTATAAAACTGCAACATTATTACCCCTCCCTTCAGTGCACCATATAAAAAAAAAATCCTGCAGCAAGCAGTGCACAATGGGAAAAATCCTACAACTGTATTTTGGTTTTAAACAGTGACTTTACATGTCACGTATCTTTGTATGGTTTTTATTGTTTGCATTCTTGGTTTCTTGGTCTCATATGATAGAATGGAAGACATGTTACAGAAATAGAGATGATTTTCATTGGTGTAAATATTATGCAGACAATAAAAGAAAGATGAGGTGAATCATAGAATTGGTGAGGGGAAAAGGGTGAGTGGTGCACTTATGAGTCTGTGGAGACAAAGAACTTTGTCCTTGGAGGCAAAGAGGGGAATGTATGAGATAGTTTTAGTTTAACGCTCTTATATGGGTGTGAAGCATGGGTGATGAATGTTGCAGCGAGGAGAAGGCTGGAGGCAGGGGAGATGTCAAGTCTGAGGGCAATGTGTGGTGTGAATATAATGCAGAGAATTCATAGTTTGGAAGTTAGGAGGAGGTGCGGGATTACCAAAACTGTTGTCCAGAGGGCTGAGGAAGGGTTGTTGAGGTGGTTCGGACATGCAGAGAGAATGGAGCTGAAAACAGAATGACTTCAAGAGAGTATCAGTCTGTAGTGGAAGGAAGGCGGGGGTAGGGGAATCGGCCTAGGAAAGGTTGGAGGGAGGGGGTAAAGGAGGTTTTGTGTTGGAGGGCTTGGACTTCCAGTGGGCATGCGTGAGCATGTTTGATAGGAG
>NC_091305.1:39758872-39767347 GCF_038502225.1 Cherax quadricarinatus
TACATCCCTGCAGCTGCCTCAGTACCCTACCTCTCTCAAGGGGGCACCTTATATTCCCTACACACCCACCACCTCAAGCTGACCACTTCATCATGAGGAGCCAGTTCATCAGCATCCTGGGTCGGCCAACATTAGAGGTTTCACATAATGCTGAGAGCCTCACACATAGCTTTGTGAACCCTCGACACCCAGACATGAATAGCTGTTGCTGAAACATTTTTGGATGACAGGACTCCAGAAAATTTTGCAAGAATTGCTGGCTACACTCATGGATGAGAAGAGACAGGCAAGGGCAAGGAGGTGGTGCTTGCTGTGTGCTTCTCTAAAAGTGTTCATGCCCAGCACATAGATGTTGCCACTCCCACACATCTGAAATGATGTTCTTCAAGCTCTGTATAACACTAGTACCCTCTGTACCTAGCATGTGCAATGTACAGACCTCAGTGGCAACATGCAGACCCTCCCCATCAACTTCCAGGTAATGGAAAAATATTGACTCCCTCTGCTACAACACAACTGTCAACATATTATAATTCTTGTGACCTCAACCAGCACCTTATACAGAGGACTTTGATGACCTTTCTTGCAGTGTTTGACATGAGAAACTTTGTTGATTTCCCTACTATATCTCTGGCCTCCCTTGACCCAGCAGTGAGTGGGCCCATAAGAAGGCATAGTCACTTGTCAACCCTCGCTACGTTGATCGTCTGACCACAAGGCTGTTTTTTACCACACTTAAGATCCCAACAGAACGAGAGGAGTCCACACGCACAACCTGGCTATGGGAAAAAGGTAATTGGCCAGCCCTTTGCTCTGAGCTCGCCACCACCGACTGGAATGCTCTTCTTCAGGGGGATGTTGACAACCAAGTGAAAGCCTTCACTGGACACATCCTTAATCTGCAACAAGAACACATTCCTCACCGGCAATATGTGACAAAGCCTACAGATCAGCCTTGGTTTGGCTTTCGTTGTAGAGAGGCTGCTACTGCTAAGTACAAAGCATGGCGAAGGTATAAGAGACATCCTACCACCTATAACAGGAACTTGCACATGCAAGCCTGTAGGCATATGGGTGATGTTCAAAAGTGGGCCATTGCTAAATGGGAGGTGGACACTAAACGAAAGTTAGCATCAGGTAGGGTAGGCTCCAAAACCTGGTGGTCCCTGGTCAAGGACAGACAAGGTTATCTGCCTGATGAACTTATTCCACCTCTAAATCGACAGGATGGGACCACCTCTACTAGTAGTCAAGAGAAGGCGGACCTCTTTGCTGAACACTTCGCTACCAAAATGCAAGTTCCTGATCCAGCAAGGGACCCTCCTTGGCTAGCTGCAAGAACTGTGTCAAAACTGTCAGTGGTGACAATAAGGCAGGAGGAGGTGCATTTCCTTCTTAAATCACTTGACCAGGAAAAGGCTGTGGGCCCAGACAAGTTGAGCCCAAGATTGTTGAGAAGATGTGCAGACGAGCTAGCAGCACCTCTAACTCGCATCTTTCAGCACTGCCTAGTACAGTGCAAATGGCCCTCTCCATGGAAAGAGGCAAATGTAGTCCCTGTTCACAAAAAGAAGAGCAGAGCAGAAATCAGCAACTACAGACCAGTGTCACTCCTGTCAATCACTGGTAAGATCCTTGAGACAATAATCTCAAGACAAATGACAGATTTTTTGACTACCACTCACTACTTTGTGATCGTCAATATGGCTTCAGGAAAGGTTACTCTGCTGCTGATCTGTTGTTAAACCTCTCCACTAAGTGGCACCAGTCACTGGATGAATCCAAAGTCAGCTGTGTGGTAGCACTGGACATTGCTGGCGCTTTCGACCGGGTGTGGCACCAGGGCCTCTTAGCAAAACTTCAAGCACTGGGAATTGCAGGCTCTACGCTATGTCTCCTCAGTGATTACCTTCATGGTAGATCTCTAAGTGTAGTCCTCAATGGAACGGAATCAGCAAGGCATCCTATTGGGGCAAGCGTTCCACAAGGAAGTGTGCTGGGTCCACTGTTATGGAATGTCTACTTCAACGACCTTCTTCATCTCATCCCAGAATCACATGCATATGCAGACGACTGTACACTGACATTCACTTATCCAAGAGAAGAAATGCCAGCTGCTCTAAGCTACATCAATCACCAGCTGAGAGCTATATCAGCTTGGGGAAATAGATGGCAAGTAACATTTGCACCTGAGAAAACGCAAATGATGATCGTCTCTAGGCACCATGATGGTAATGCTGGTGCAGTAGTAAGGATGACTGGGACGATGTTGGCACCTGGAGAAGAAGTTGATATCCTTGGGGTGAAATTTGACTCCAAACTAACCATGAAGAACCATGTTGTAAATCTTGCAAACAAGGCAGCCAGGAAGCTTACAGCACTTCGCCGTATCTCGCATCTGCTTGACAGTAGGGGTTGCAAGATCCTGTACGAGGCACAAGTACGCTCACACCTTGAGTATGCTCCACTTTCTTGGTTTGCCTGCCCCCCCTCTCATCTGCGACTGCTTGACAGAGTAGAGAACAGAGCAAGACGTCTCATCTCTCGCCTGGACCCATCCTGGATAGATCTGTCATTTCAGCAGAGCCTTCAACATAGGAGGGATGTGGGTGGCCTTACTGTTATGTACAAGGCCAATATTGTCAAAATACCACACTTGGATCCACTTCGAGGACAGCGTGAAACAAGCTTTTATGCCACAAGACGGGCAGAAAGCAGCAACTTCACTCTGGGCTGTACCCTTCTCCAGAACATCACTCCATCTGAGATCATACATACCCAGGATGACTCGAGTATGGAACACATTCGTACAGCATAATGATGTCAACGAGATAACGTCAGTTGATCAAATGAAAATGCTGGCCCACAGATGGCTCCAACTTCATCCTGTTCCCTACTTGTATGTCTCACAACAATAAAAATGCTTTCAAATGAGCTGATGTAGGTAACAGCTCTTAGCTTGCCAATAAAGTTAGGAATCCTTAACCTGTAAATAGCTGTCAATAAAGCTAGGGATCCTTAACCTTGTCAAACCCTGTGTAAAAAAAAAAAAAAAAAAAAAAAAAAAAAAGAAAGAGAAAGAGAGAAAGAAAGAAAGAGAGAAAGAGAGAAAGAGAGAAAGAGAGAAAGAGAAAGAAAGAGAGAAAGAAAGAGAGAAAGAGAGAAAGAGAGAAAGAGAGAAAGAGAGAAAGAGAGAAAGAGAGAAAGAGAGAAAGAGAGAAAGAGAGAAAGAGAGAGAGAGAGAGAGAGAGAGAGAGCGAGAGAGAGAGAGAGAGAGAGAGAGAGAGAGAGAGAGAGAGAGAGAGAGAGAGAGAGAGGGGGGGGGGGGCACTGTCAAGAAATTTTAATGAAAATAATAAAAAATTTTGGAGTGAGTTAAACAAGTTAAGAAAGCCTAGGGAAAATATGGATTTGTCAGTTAAAAACAGAGTAGGGGAGTTGGTAGATGGGGAGATGGAGGTATTGGGTAGATGGCGAGAATATTTTGAGGAACTTTTAAATGTTAAGGAAGAAAGAGAGGCAGTAATTTCATGCACTGGTCAGGGAGGTATACCATCTTTTAGGAGTGAAGAAGAGCAGAATGTAAGTGTGGGGGAGGTACGTGAGGCATTACGTAAATGAAAGGGGGTAAAGCAGCTGGAACTGATGGGATCATGACAGAAATGTTAAAAGCAGGGGGGGATATAGTGTTGGAGTGGTTGGTACTTTTGTTTAATAAATGTATGAAAGAGGGGAAGGTACCTAGGGATTAGCAGAGAGCATGTATAGTCCTTTATATAAAGGGAAAGGGGACAAAAGAGACTGTAAAAATTATAGAGGAATAAGCTTACTGAGTATACCAGGAAAAGTGTACGGTAGGGTTATAATTGAAAGAATTAGAGATAAGACAGAATGTAGGATTGCGGATGAGCAAGGAGGTTTTAGAGTGGGTAGGGGATGTGTAGATCAGGTGTTTACTTTGAAGCATATATGTGAACAGTATTTAGATAAAGATAGGGAAGTTTTTATTGCATTTATGGATTTAGAAAAGGCATATGATAGAGTTGGATAGAGGAGCAATGTGGCAGATGTTGCAAGTACAGTGGACCCCCGCTTAACGATCACCTCCAAATGCGACCAATTATGTAAGTGTATTTATGTAAGTGCGTTTGTACGTGTATGTTTGGGAGTCTGAAATGGACTAATCTACTTCACAATATTCCTTATGGGAAAAAATTCGGTCAGTACTGGCACCTGAACATACTACTGGAATGAAAAAAGTTCGTTAGCCGGGGGTCCACTGTATATGGAATAGGTGGTAAGTTATTAAATGCTGTAAAGAGTTTTTATGAGGATAGTGAGGCTCAGGTTAGGGTGTGTAGAAGAGAGGGAGACTACTTCCCGGTAAAAGTAGGTCTTAGACAGGGATGTGTAATGTCACCATGGTTGTTTAATATATTTATAGATGGGGTTGTAAAGGAAGTAAATGCTAGGGTGTTTGGGAGAGGGGTGGGATTAAATTATGGGGAATCAAATTCAAAATGGGAATTGACACAGTTACTTTTTGCTGATGATACTGTACTTATGGGAGATTCTAAAGAAAAATTGCAAAGGTTAGTGGATGAGTTTGGGAATGTGTGTAAAGGTAGAAAGTTGAAAGTGAACATAGAAAAGAGTAAGGTGATGAGGGTGTCAAATAATTTAGATAAAGAAAAATTGGATATGAAATTGGGGAGGAGGAGTATGGAAGAAGTGAATGTTTTCAGATACTTGGGAGTTGACGTGTCGGCAGATGGATTTATGAAGGATGAGGTTAATCATAGAACTGATGAGGGAAAAAAGATGAGTGGTGCGTCGAGGTATATGTGGAGTCAAAAAACGTTATCTATGGAGGCAAAGAAGGGAATGTATGAAAGTATAGTAGTACCAACACTCTTATATGGGTGTGAAGCTTGGGTGGTAAATGCAGCAGCGAGGAGATGGTTGGAGGCAGTGGAGATGTCCTGTTTAAGGGCAATGTGTGGTGTAAATATTATGCAGAAAATTCAGAGTGTGGAAATTAGGAGAAGGTGTGGAGTTAATAAAAGTATTAGTCACAGGGCAGAAGAGGGGTTGTTGAGGTGGTTTGGTCATTTAGAGAGAATGGATCAAAGTAGAATGACATGGAAAGCATATAAATCTATAGGGGAAGGAAGGCGGGGTAGGGGTCGTCCTCGAAAGGGTTGGAGAGAGGGGGTAAAGGAGGTTTTGTGGGTAAGGGGCTTGGACTTCCAGCAAGCGTGCGTGAGCGTGTTAGATAGGAGTGAATGGAGACGAATGGTACTTGGGACCTGACGATCTGTTGGAGTGTGAGCAGGGTAATATTTAGTGAAGGGATTCAGGGAAACCGGTTATTTTCATATAGTCGGACTTGAGTCCTGGAAATGGGAAGTACAATGCCTGCACTTTAAAGGAGGGGTTTGGGATATTGGCAGTTTGGAGGGATATGTTGTGTATCTTTATATGTGTATGCTTCTAGACTGTTGTATTCTGAGCACCTCTGCAAAAACAGTGATAATGTGCGAGTGTGGTGAAAGTGTTGAATGATGATGAAAGTATTTTCTTTTTGGGGATTTTCTTTCTTTTTTGGGTCACCCTGCCTCGGTGGGAGACGGCCGACTTGTTGAAAAAAAAAAAAAAATTACACACACACACACACACACACACACACACACACACACACACACACACACACACACACACACACACACACACACACACACACACACACACACACACACACACATTTAAGGCTAAAAGAGCAGTGGGGATGTTGCAGTTCAGCGGTTCATTTGAATTGTGATGTCTGCTGTCTTCTGGCAAGATGGCTATTCAACAAATGATGGTAAATGCATTTCCATTTTTTTCCAATTGCCATACTTTGGTGGGAGACAGCCAGCATAGTAAAAATAATCACCAAATCATTGATAACTGTCACTTCTTTCCCCTTTCTTTTAGTATTCTTTGTCTTGTATTCATTGTCTTCTGTTGTTCAACCACCAATAACCCATCTTACTATAAACTACAGTGCCTGCACTCTGAAGGAAGGGTAGGGATATCTGCAGTTTGGAGGGGCATCTGAAGTGCAGTATCTGGTGAAAGTGCTTGTTTTTCAGGTAACCTACCTTGGTGGGAGACCAGTGTAATAAAAAAAAATTAAGTTAGAAGTGTTAAAGCCCATACAGTGCTTGAGGAATAGGAAGTAATTAGGTTTCGTCGATGGAAAGAGTAACTAATTCCATAGATCCAAAACCCCCTTACCACACTGACATACGAATCTTATGAACATCATTTAAACAGGTACACAGGGAAGATAAAAAAAAAAATGGCAAGATCCTTACCTCCTTTCCCTCTGGAACTTCTTGAAGTGTACCATACAATGAGACAGAACTCTCAGTGTTGAGAATTATAGCTTCATATGTTTGACACAACTTGTCTGTCAGAACTGTCTGTAGGAATCCCGATCCATCACGAAGGACAATAAACATCATATTTTTACCTGGAAACAGTAATATATATTACTCAACCTAAAAAAATATCCATTTACAGTAAAGTGAAATATTAAAACTTTCAAAAGTTTGAGCAATGAAAAATTTGCACTGCTGTCACTATTGTAATTACAGTACTTAAGTTTAGAACAAATTATATGCCACTTGGCTTTCAAGAAAAAAAACAATAACACTGAAAATTCTGAACAAAGAAGAACTTTTTTTCTACCTGCATACTGGTGTCAGTGCAAACAAGTGACAACTTTAAGTTTGTTAAGCAGAAAAAGTGGTACATTATGTTACAAGTGTTAGCAAGGCATGAATGCTAGAGAGAAAGGCAGAAAGACTAACCCTGTCTTCTGAGTCTATGAACCCATCCATTAACTTTAACTCTCTTATTACGATACTGTTTACCATCTCTAATCTTGATACAGAGAGCAGGAGGTAAACTTGGATCTTCTGATATAGTCACTTTTCTGGCCTCTTCAAGAGCCTTCGTCCGCTTCTCCTCGTCCTCCTTTTCTTTTTTAAGACGAGCTTCAAGTTTTTTACACTCCTAGAAAATATATGTGGTATTTAAGTCACAACTACAGATCCTTTTTAAATTGATTCATTAGATACAAATATCTTTAACATGACTAATTTGTTTCACTGTATGCATATCACTTAAAATAATGTTTTCTCTACTTCAAAATTTTATGCCAATCTTGTATACAAAATATTTTCTATAGTATTGTATTGTACTTTACATTTCTCTATTTAGTGCTAAATATGAAAAAATCTACTATTCTTTATGTAAATTACTTATTCAAAATAAGGGTTTTATTATAAAAGACTTAAAGTCATACACTTACATCTTTCCAGAGTTTAGTGAGTTTCTTCAACTGACTCTTAGCAATAATTTCATATTTCTGGAACAACGTGAAGAAGAAAATCATTAAAATGAAACTTTAAAAAATGGTTTCAAAAAGTTTTAAATGTTCCAAAACAAGATTCTAATCCGCTTGTAAAAAAAAAATCAGATATGACATTACGAGAACCAAAGGAGGAGGATAACAAAAATTAATTAAAAGATGTATATATCATAAACATGACTCAGGTGCTCTGAGAGGACCTGCAAGGTGTATTAGTAATCAGCAATAATCCTCATCCTAAATAACAAAAGATAAGGCACAACGTATGGAAGAGTCTCACTAGGAATCAAGGTTTACACTAGTACAGTATAACTAGAGAACTCATTAAGATCAAGCATCCAAAACCACTGAGTGAGTTTACTGCCAGCATATGTAAGGGATGAAGGGGCATCAAAGGAGCATGAAATGGGCTTTTCAGAGAACTGATAAACTGCCCTGTTATTTATACAGATTTTTGAAGATAGAAGCAACAAGATCCTGGTTGAAATGATAAAAGGCAATTTCAACTTTCAAAACCAATGGAAGGTAGAGTACATAAATGATTCTCGTGATTAAGAGGAAAATAAAGATAATGACAACAATGGCCAGACAGATAAAAGCATGCGATAGGGTACACACTAAGAAAAAATCCAGGATTCTAGCCCACAAAAGCATTCTTTATTTTTTTTTTTTTTTGCAGGTAGAGTACTATGCAACGCTTTGATTACATGCAGGTGAGGGCAGGTAAGTTTGAAGGGGCTGTGACCTCCAGCAAGGATGAGGGTAAGTTTGAAGGGGCTGCCACCTCCAGCAAGGATGCAAAACCAGCTCTTATACTTAAAATTCTGTTACAAGCAAAGTAGCAGTCAAACCTCAAAATTTTAAAGCTTCATTTATTCACTTTTAGTGAAAAATCTTCCACAAATTTTTTTTATTTGCAGGTTTCTTGCAAGGTCCCCCCCCCCCTTTTTTTCTGGTTTATTTTAGTTTTCTGTTTGGTGGCTGACCCCTCAATTGAAAACTAACCAAAGGATATGGATCAGAATATACTTGCTAGATTTTTCCATGCCAAATCT
>NC_091305.1:39767447-39798890 GCF_038502225.1 Cherax quadricarinatus
CATCCATCATCTTGGCTCTCCATGTTTCGGGACCCCCATGTGGCTCCAGGTTTTCCCAGTCGATCTCCCTGTGGTTGAAATCGCCCATTACCAGTAACTTTGCTCTGCTCGAGTGAGCTCTTCTTGCCACCTCAGCCAGTGTGTCCACCATCACCCTGTTGTTTTCTTCGTACTCCTCTCTTGGCCTCCTGCAGTTCTGTGGTGGGTTATACATCACTCCAATGACTACTTTATGTTCTCCGGACTGAATTGTACCTACAATGTAGTCTCTTTCTCCAATCATGTCCATGCCTTCCATTTCCTCAAATCCCCATCGGTGTTTTATGAGCAGTGCAACCCCTCCTCCCCCTCTACTCCTTCTATCTTTCCTCAGGATCTGATATCCTGTTGGGAAGATTGTGTCTGTTATTGTCTCAGCGAGTTTTGTTTCTGTGACTGCTATGATGTCTGGGGATTTTTCACTGATTCTTTCATTCCACTCCTCATGTTTATTCATTATTCCATCCGCGTTTGTGTACCAAACCTTTAGTTTCTTTTCTATCATTGTGGTCATGCAAGAATATTGGGGTTGGGGGAGCGAGAGCCTTGGTGGGGGCCTATATGGGGCTGTGGTGTAGGTGGGGTTTGTGTTGATGGGGGTGGGGTCAGAATGCCCATAAGGGACAGCTGTTGGGGTGAGGTTTGTGATATGGGGATTGGTGGCAGAGGGAACAGTGAGTGGGTTGTAGTATAGGTTGCTCAGTTGCGTTGGGAATGTCGCGGGTGGAGTCTTTTGGTGGGAGATTCTGTGGGGTGTGTTTGCCCTTCCTCCTGTGTCTGGGTCCTGCTCATTTTCATTGCTTCTCGTTCCTCCTTGCGTCTCTGTACCCTCTCTTTCAGTGTAGTCCTTTCTTCTTGTGTTCTGTCGCGGTCGAGGTATACTCTCTGGTACCCCTCTTTGTCCCTCAGTCTTGCTTTCTCTTGCAGAATCCTGGTTCGAACTGATTCTTCCTTGAAAGTTACTCCGACAGGCCGTATCCTTCCACTCGCAAACCACCCAATTCTCTGAAAATTTGTCACCTGGGTCATATTGCCCTCCCCTATTGTTTTCATGATGCCTTCAATCATTTTTTTCTCCTCCTGTTTTATTTCTTCAAAGTTGGCCCCCTTGGCTTCTTGGAGCCCGTACACAAAAACTGACCTCGCCCTTTCCTCCTCCCACTGAGTCTCCATCTGCGTCCTCTGAGGCATTTTATTTCCTTCCATTGACATGTTCTTGCCTTCAGTCCCTGTCATATCTGAAACTTCTATTCTCAGTGGACTGTCTTTCCTGACCAGCTGTCCCTTGCTACTGCAGTTGGCTGTTAGAATCTCTGCATATAGCATACCTTCATTGTTTTCGGACCTGTCGTTTGATCTTAGTGTGCTCGTCGTCTTTTCCCTGGCCCCACGTGGGTCTGATAGGGCCTTCATGCTCGGCATGTCTCCGTTGTTGCTTACCATCCCCTTGTCTGCGCCTGACTTTGAATTTCCTGATGTCACACCTGAAGTGTCATTTGTCTCTCTAATCTGTTTTAGGCTTTGCAGTTTCTCTTCTAAGCACTGTATCCTAGCTTCTGCTGCTAAGACCTGTACTTCCCACTTCCTGCACTCTTCAGCTATCCGCTCCTCCATTTTCTTACCAAGCTCTACTATCTTCCTTCCCCACTCTTCCTCCCTTTTTGGGAGCTCTAGCTCCCAGTCTTTCCTCCCTGGTTCGTCCACCAGATATCTGGGTTTCCGTCCTCTAAGGCCACCCATTTTTTTTTTTTTTTTTTTTTTTTTTTTTTTACTTCTTATTACCACAGACAGAAGGCTAGAGGAGGGAGAGGGTGTGGGGGAGAGAGAGAGAGGGTAGAAAGAGGGAGAGAGAGGAGAGAGAAAGGGTAGAAAGAGGGAGAGAGAGGAGAGAGTATGGGGGTGAGGGATAAGACCAAGGGGGAGGGAGAGAAATGTGAGGGGGGAGAGAAAGGGTAGAGAGAGGGAGAAAGAGAGGGAGAGGGAGAGGGAGAGAAAGAGAGAGAGAGGGAAAAAGGAGGGAAGAAGGCTATGAGAGAGAGAAACACGAGGGAGGGAAAAGGTAAGAGGTCTGTGGGGGAGGCAGTCAAATTCCAAGGATCAGCTGTGTGTACTCACCTAGTTGTGGTTTCGGGGTCGAGACCCAGCTCCTGGCCCCGAGTGTGTATGTGTGTGCGCGCGTGTGTGTGTGTGTGAGCACGTCAGTTGTTTATATGTCGCAGAAATACAATTCACTTCTGTGTATCCGTAATACTAATGAGATACCATTAACACTGAGAGTAGTTCTAATAATTATAATACTAGCGTGTGTTAACAAGTCATTCTTTCACCCAGTTATGTACTACCTTTTACTACATGTGTAGAGGAGGGAGAGGGTGTGGGGGAGAGAGAGAAAGGGTAGAAAGAGGGAGAGAGAGGAGAGAGAAAGGGTAGAAAGAGGGAGAGAGAGGAGAGAGTATGGGGGTGAGGGATAAGACCAAGGGGGAGAGAGAGAAATGTGAGGGGGAGAGAAAGGGTAGAGAGAGGGAGAAAGAGAGGGAGAGGGAGAGAAAGAGAGAGAGAGGGAGAAAGGAGGGAAAGAGGGTATTGAGAGGGAGAAACGCGAGGGAGGGGAAAGGTAAGAGGTCTGTGGGGGAGGCGGTCAAATTCCAAGGATCAGCTGTGTGTACTCACCTAGTTGTGGTTTCAGGGGTCGAGACCCAGCTCCTGGCCCCGAGTGTGTATGTGTGTGCGCGCGTGTGTGTGTGTGTGAGCACGTCAGTTGTTTATATGTCCCAGAAATACAATTCACCTCTGTGTATCCGTAATACTAATAAGATACCATTAACACTGAGAGTAATTCTAATAATTATAATACTAGCGTGTGTTAACAAGTGTGTGTGTGTGTGTGTGTGTGTGTGTGTGTGTGTGTGTGTGTGTGTGTGTGTGTGTGTGTGTGTGTGTGTGTGTGTATGTGTGTGTGTGTGTGTGTGTGTGTGTGTGTGTGTGTGTGTGTGTGTGTGTGTGTGTGTGTGTGTGTGTGTGTGTGTGTGTGTGTGTGTGTGTGTGTGACTCAACAATCAATATTTGCACCAATAACTCACTACAGTTGTGACCGGGTGTGGAAGTGTGAATTGCTCATTACTCTAAAATTTGTTCATGATTGTAGCCATGTATAAACGCAAGTAACCATTCTTACAGTATTCATTACCTTTGTAACTTGTGAGTTCATTACCTTGTACCTAGTTCAGCCATCAAAACTTTGGGGCCCAGTCCCTGGACCCATTGTGTACCTCTATAATCTGTTAATACCTTTGTAACTTGTCATGATTGTGACTAGACCTACCTGGAGTTCATTACATTTGTAAATTGTGAGTTCATTACCTTTGTAAATTGTGAATTCATTACCTCTGTAACTTGCTCAGCCATCAAAACTTTGAGGCCCAGTCCCTGGACCCATTATGTACCTCTGTAATCTTTTGACTACCACCCACAGGATGGGTATGGGGTGCATAATAAACATATTAAACTAAAACTAACTAACTAACAAAACATTTGACCAACCCAATTTTCAATGCCACCCAAGAAATAAGCTCTGATGTGAAAGTCCCACTCAAATCCAACCCCTCCCACTCATGTACTTATCCAACCTAAATTTGAAACTACTCAAAGTCCCAGCCTCAATAACCCAAATAGGTAGTGGAAAAAGACACTTATGTACAGTTCAGGACATTTATTAAAGGAAACGTTTCGCCACGACTGGCTTCTTCAGTCCTAATACAGAGAAAACTAAGAAAACATTTATATATATAGTGGCAGAAGTCAGGTGAGGTGTTGCGTGGGTAGAGGTGGTAGTAGTAGTAGTAGCAGTAGTAATGGAACTAAGGAGGTGTCGGTATCACCATACCATTCCCCCCCCAACTAGGTAGACTGTTCCACTCATCTACTATCCTATTTCCAAACCAATACTTTCCTATGTCCTTTCTAAATCTAAACTTATTTAATTTAAATCCATTACTGCGGGTTCTCTCTTGGAGAGACATCCTCAAGACCTTATTAATATCCCCTTTATTAATACCTATCTTCCACTTATACACTTCGATCATGTCTCCCCTCATTCTTCGTCTAACAAGTGAATGTAACTTAAGAGTCTTCAATCTTTCTTCATAAGGAAGATTTCTAATGCTATGTATTAATTTAGTCATCCTACGCTGAATGTTTTCTAACGAATCTATGTCCATTCTGTAATATGGAGACCAGAACTGAGCTGCATAATCTAGGTGAGGCCTTACTAATGATGTATAAAGCTGCAGTATGACCTCTGGACTTCTGTTGCTTACACTTCTTGATATAAATCCCAGTAATCTATTTGCCTTATTACGTACGCTTAGGCATTGCTGTCTTGGTTTAAGGTTGCTGCTCACCATAACCCCCAAGTCCTTTTCGCAATCTGTATGGCTAAGTTCTACATCATTTAACTTATAAGTACTAGGGTGATGGACACTCCCAAGCTTCAGAACCTTGCATTTATCTACATTGAACTGCATCTGCCACTTTTCTGACCAAGAACAGAGTTTGTCTAAATCCTCCTGAAGTTCCCTAACATCTACGTTTGAATCAATTATCCTACCTATCTTTGTGTCATCGGCGAATTTGCTCATATCACTAGTAATTCCTTCATCAAGATCATTGATATATATTATAAACAACAACGGAACGCCACTTGTTGCAGATCCCCACTCGGATTTAACCCCATTTATGGACACTCTCTGCTTCCTGTCAGTGAGCCATGACTCGATCACGAGAGCACCTTCCCCCAATGCCATGAGCTGCCACTTTCTTTAACAGTCTATGGTGCGGAACTCTATCAAAAGCCTTACTAAAATCTAAGTAAATAATATCAAATTCTTTATCGTGGTCAACAGTCTCAAAAGCTTTACTGAAGAAAGTTAATAAATTAGTTAGACAAGACCGGCCTCTTGTGAATCCATGCTGAGTATCCTTTATCAAGCTATGCTTATCGAGATGGCTTCTTATAATCTCAGCTATAATTGACTCTAGTAATTTGCCTATAATTGAGGTCAGGCTTATTGGGCGGTAATTTGACGGTAACGACTTGTCCCCTGTTTTAAAAATAGGAATTACATTAGCCATCTTCCACATATCAGACACTACACCTGTTTGAAGAGATAAATTAAAAATATTAGTTAATGGTTCACAGAGTTCCATTTTGCATTCCTTAAGAACCCTTGTAAAAACCTCATCAGGACCCGGCGACTTATTTTGCTTCAGTCTGTCTATCTGCTTCACAACCATCTCACTAGTGACTGTGATGTTACATAATTTATCTTCTTCTAGCCCACTATAAAAATTAATTACTGGAATATTGTTAGTGTCTTCCTGTGTAAAAACTGAGAGAAAATAATTATTTAAAATCAAGCACATTTCATTCTCTTTGTCAGTAAGATGCCCATAGTTATTTTTAAGGGGACCTATCTTATCTCTAACTTTTGTTCTATAGACCTGGAAAAAACTTTTTGGGTTAGTTTTAGAATCCCTAGCAACTTTAATTTCATAGTCCCTTTTAGCTTTTCTTATCCCCTTTTTGATGTCCCTCTTAATGTCAATATACTGACTCATAAGTCACAGGACTTTCAGATGCATCATTCACCATCAGTTGCATCATTCACCATCAGTTGCATCATTCACTATTGCATCATTCACCATCAGTTGCATCATTCACTATCAGTTGCGTCATTCACCATCAGTTGCAACATTCATCATCAGTTGCATCATTCACTATTAGTTGCATCATACACCATCAGTTGCATCATTCACCATCAGATGCATCATTCACTATCAGTTGCATCATTCACCATCAGTTGCATCATTCACAATCAGTTGCATCATTCACCATCAGTTTCATCATTCACTATTGCATCATTCACCATCAGTTGCATCATTCACCATCAGTTGCATCATTCACCATCAGTTTCATCATTCACTATTGCATCATTCACCATCAGTTGCATCATTCACCATCAGATGCATCATTCACTATCAGTTGCATCATTCACCATCAGTTGCATCATTCACCATCAGATGCATCATTCACCATCAGATGCATCATTCACCATCAGTTGCATCATTCACCATCAGTTGCATCATTCACCATCAGATGCATCATTCACCATCAGATGCATCATTCACTATCAGTTGCATCATTCACCATCAGTTGCATCATACACCATCAGATGCATCATTCACCATCAGTTGCATCATTCAAAATCAGATGCATCATTCACCATCAGATGCATCATTCACTATCAGTTGCATCATTCACCATCAGTTGCATCATTCGCCATCAGTTGCATCATTCACCATCAGATGCATCATTCACTATCAGTTGCTTCATTCACCATCAGATGCATCATTCACCATCAGATGCATCATTCACCATCAGATGCATCATTCACTATTAGTTGTATCATTCACTATTAGTTGCATCATTCACCATCAGATGTATCATTCACCATCAGATGCATCATTCACCATCAGATGCATCATTCACCATCAGATGCATCATTCACCATCAGATGCATCATTCACCATCAGATGCATCATTCACCATCAGATGCATCATTCACTATCAGTTGTATCATTCACCATCAGTTGCATCATTCACTATTGCATCATTCACCATCAGTTGCATCATTCACTATTGCATCATTCACCATCAGTTGCATCATTCACTATTGCATCATTCACCATCAGTTGCATCATTCCCCATCGGATGCATCATTCACCATCAGATGCATCATTCACCATCAGATGCATCATTCACCATCAGATGCATCATTCACCATCAGATGCATCATTCACTATTAGTTGCATCATACACTATTAGTTGCATCATTCACCATCAGATGCATCATTCACCATCAGATGCATCATTCACCATCAGATGCATCATTCACTATTAGTTGCATCATTCACTATTCATCATTCATCATCAGATGCATCATTCACTATCAGTTGCTTCATTCACCATCAGATGCATCATTCACCATCAGATGCATCATTCACCATCAGATGCATCATTCACCATCAGATGCATCATTCACAATCAGATGCATCATTCACTATCAGTTGCTTCATTCACCATCAGATGCATCATTCACCATCAGATGCATCATTCACCATCAGATGCATCATTCACTATTAGTTGCATCATTCACTATTAGTTGCATCATTCACTATTAGTTGCATCATTCACCATCTGATGCATCATTCACCATCAGTTGCATCATACACCATCAGATGCATCATTCACCATCAGTTGCATCATTCACAATCAGATGCATCATTCACTATCAGTTGCTTCATTCACCATCAGATGCATCATTCACCATCAGATGCATCATTCACCATCAAATGCATCATTTACTATTAGTTGCATCATTCACTATTGGTTGCATCATTCACCATCAGATGCGTCATTCACCATCAGATGCATCATTCACTATTAGTTGCATCATTCACCATCAGATGCATCATTCACCATCAGATGCATCATTCACCATCAGATGCATCATTCACCATCAGATGCATCATTCACTATTAGTTGCATCATTCACCATCAGATGCATCATTCACCATCAGATGCATCTTTCACTGTTAGTTGCATCATTCACCATCAGATGCATCATTCACCATCAGATGCATCATTCACCATCAGATGCATCATTCACCATCAGATGCATCATTCACCATCAGATGCATCATTCACCATCAGATGCATCATTCACTATTAGTTGCATCATTCACCATCAGATGCATCATTCACCATCAGATGCATCATTCACCATCAGATGCATCATTCACTATTAGTTGCATCATTCACCATCAGATGCATCATTCACCATCAGATGCATCATTCACCATCAGATGCATAATTCACTATTAATTGCATCATTCACCATCAGATGCATCATTCACCATCAGATGCATCATTCACTATTAGTTGCATCATTCACCATCAGATGCATCATTCACCATCAGATGCATCATTCACCATCAGATGCATCATTCACTATTAGTTGCATCATTCACCATCAGATGCATCATTCACCATCAGATGCATCATTCACCATCAGATGCATCATTCACCATCAGATGCATCATTCACTATTAGTTGCATCATTCACCATCAGATGCATCATTCACCATCAGATGCATCATTCACCATCAGATGCATCATTCACTATTAGTTGCATCATTCACCATCAGATGCATCATTCACCATCAGATGCATCATTCACCATCAGATGCATAATTCACTATTAATTGCATCATTCACCATCAGATGCATCATTCACCATCAGATGCATCATTCACTATTAGTTGCATCATTCACCATCAGATGCATCATTCACCATCAGATGCATCATTCACTATTAGTTGCATCATTCACCATCAGATGCATCATTCACCATCAGATGCATCATTCACTATTAGTTGCATCATTCACCATCAGATGCATCATTCACCATCAGATGCATCATTCACTATTAGTTGCATCATTCACCATCAGATGCATCATTCACCATCAGATGCATCATTCACTATTAGTTGCATCATTCACCATCAGATGCATCATTCACCATCAGATGCATCATTCACCATCAGATGCATCATTCACTATTAGTTGCATCATTCACCATCAGTTGCATCATTCACCATCAGATGCATCATTCACCATCAGATGCATCATTCACTATTAGTTGCATCATTCACCATCAGATGCATCATTCACCATCAGATGCATCATTCACCATCAGATGCATCATTCACTATTAGTTGCATCATTCACTATTCATCATTCATCATCAGATGCATCATTCACTATCAGTTGCAGTGTGAGGGTCAAAGTTCTCTTGTAATAAAGCCAACCTGTGGGGTAAGTTTGAAGCCGATTAGTAAGGTCATTCTCCAGTAATGTGACTCCAGCGACTCCAGGTTGTTCACCATCTTAGTAAGATTCCAAACAACAACTGAGACTAGACTTATGATAATGATGATAATAACAACTGTGTTTATTTAAAGTAGAACACAGTGCACAGTGGTGCACAGTTGTTATAATATTATAACACAGATATAACCTGGATTATAACAGGTATAAAATGTGTTATAACACAGGTATAATCTGTATTATAACACAGGTATAACCTGTATTATAATAACACAGGTATAACCTGTGTTATAACACAGGTATAACCTGTATTATAATAACAGGTATAACCTGTGTTATAACACAGGTTATACCTGTGTTATAACACAGGTATAACCTGTATTATAATAACACAGGTATAACCTGTGTAATAACACAGGTATAACCTGTGTTATAACACAGGTATAACCTGTGTTATAATAACACAGGCATAACCTGTGTTATAACAGGTATAACCTGTATTATAATAACACAGGTATAACCTGTGTTATAACACAGGTATAACCTGTGTTATAACACACTTGTCTTATGCACAACATTTCTGTCATTATTAACATTATCTTCTAACTACTGAACAAAGGTTTAGTTAGGTTATTTTAGTAGAATGTTGTAGTTTATCACGGTTTATGATTCACGAGGTACGGAATATTATACTTAATACTTATACTAAAACATTCTGGTGATAGTGCACTCTGGTGATAGTGCACTCTGGTGATAGTACACTCTGGTGATAGTGCACTCTGGTGATAGTGCACTCTGGTGATAGTGCACTCTGGTGATAGTACACTCTGGTGATAGTGCACTCTGGTGATAGTGCACTCTGGTGATAGTGCACTCTGGTGATAGTACACTCTGGTGATAGTGCACTCTGGTGATAGTGCACTCTGGTGATAGTGCACTCTGGTGATAGTGCACTCTGGTGATAGTGCACTCTGGTGATAGTGCACTCTGGTGATAGTACACTCTGGTGATAGTACACTCTGGTGATAGTGCACTCTGGTGATAGTGCACTCTGGTGATAGTGCACTCTGGTGATAGTGCACTCTGGTGATAGTGCACTCTGGTGATAGTGCACTCTGGTGATAGTGCACTCTGGTGATAGTACACTCTGGTGATAGTACACTCTGGTGATAGTGCACTCTGGTGATAGTGCACTCTGGTGATAGTGCACTCTGGTGATAGTACACTCTGGTGATAGTGCACTCTGGT
Organism: Cherax quadricarinatus; assembly: GCF_038502225.1. NCBI lineage: Eukaryota > Metazoa > Arthropoda > Malacostraca > Decapoda > Parastacidae > Cherax > Cherax quadricarinatus. The sequence goes on from NC_091305.1 coordinate 39,777,682, forward strand.
GATAGTGCACTCTGGTGATAGTGCACTCTGGTGATAGTGCACTCTGGTGATAGTGCACTCTGGTGATAGTATACTGGTGATAGTACACTCTGGTGATAGTACACTCTGGTGATAGTGCACTCTGGTGATAGTGCACTCTGGTGATAGTGCACTCTGGTGATAGTGCACTCTGGTGATAGTGCACTCTGGTGATAGTGCACTCTGGTGATAGTGCACTCTGGTGATAGTGCACTCTGGTGATAGTGCACTCTGGTGATAGTGCACTCTGGTGATAGTGCACTCTGGTGGTAGTGCACTATGGTGATAGTGCACTCTGGTGATAGTGCACTCTGGTGATAGTAGTGGACTCTGGTGATAGTGCACTCTGGTGATAGTGCACTCTGGTGATAGTGCACTCTGGTGATAGTGCACTCTGGTGATAGTGCACTCTGGTGATAGTGCACTCTGGTGATAGTGCACTCTGGTGATAGTGCACTCTGGTGATAGTACACTCTGGTGATAGTTAACTCTGGTGATAGTACACTCTGGTGATAGTGCACTCTGGTGATAGTGCACTCTGGTGATAGTGCACTCTGGTGATAGTACACTCTGGTGATAGTACACTCTGGTGATAGTACACTCTGGTGATAGTACACTCTGGTGATAGTGCACTCTGGTGATAGTGCACTCTGGTGATAGTACACTCTGGTGATAGTACACTCTGGTGATAGTACACTCTGGTGATAGTGCACTCTGGTGATAGTGCTGTCTGGTGATAGTACACTCTGGTGATAGTACACTCTGGTGATAGTACACTCTGGTGATAGTGCACTCTGGTGATAGTGCACTCTGGTGATAGTACACTCTGGTGATAGTGCACTCTGGTGATAGTACACTCTGGTGATAGTACACTCTGGTGATAGTGCACTCTGGTGATAGTGCACTCTGGTGATAGTGCACTCTGGTGATAGTGCACTCTGGTGATAGTGCACTCTGGTGATAGTGCACTCTGGTGATAGTGCACTCTGGTGATAGTGCACTCTGGTGATAGTGCACTCTGGTGATAGTACACTCTGGTGATAGTGCACTCTGGTGATAGTGCACTCTGGTGATAGTGCACTCTGGTGATAGTGCACTCTGGTGATAGTGCACTCTGGTGATAGTGCACTCTGGTGATAGTGCACTCTGGTGATAGTGCACTCTGGTGATAGTACACTCTGGTGATAGTGCACTCTGGTGATAGTGCACTCTGGTGATAGTGCACTCTGGTGATAGTGCACTCTGGTGATAGTAGCACTCTGGTGATAGTGCACTCTGGTGATAGTGTACACTCACTCTGGTGATAGTGCACTCTGGTGATAGTGCACTCTGGTGATAGTGCACTCTGGTGATAGTGCACTCTGGTGATAGTGCACTCTGGTGATAGTGCACTCTGGTGATAGTGCACTCTGGTGATAGTGCACTCTGGTGATAGTGCACTCTGGTGATAGTGCACTCTGGTGATAGTGATAGCACTCTGGTGACAGTGCACTCTGGTGATAGTGCACTCTGGTGATAGTGCACTCTACACTCTGGTGATAGTACACTCTGGTGATAGTCCACTCTGGTGATAGTGCACTCTGGTGATAGTACACTCTGGTGATAGTAGCACTCTGGTGAGTGCAGTGCACTCTGGTGATACTCTGGTGTAGTGCACTCTGGTGATAGTGCACTCTGGTGATAGTGCACTCTGGTGATAGTGCACTCTGGTGATAGTAGCACTCTGTGTGATAGTAGCACTCTGGTGATAGTGCACTCTGGTGATAGTGCACTCTGGTGATAGTGCACTCTGGTGATAGTGCACTCTGGTGAGAGTGCACTCTGGTGATAGTGCACTCTGGTGATACTCTGGTGATAGTACACTCTGGTGATAGTGCACTCTGGTGATAGTGCACTCTGGTGATAGTACACTCTGGTGATAGTGCACTCTGGTGATAGTGCACTCTGGTGATAGTGCACTCTGGTGATAGTGCACTCTGGTGATAGTGCACTCTGGTGATAGTGCACTCTGGTGATAGTGCACTCTGGTGATAGTGCACTCTGGTGATAGTGCACTCTGGTGATAGTGCACTCTGGTGATAGTGCACTCTGGTGATAGTACACTCTGGTGATAGTACACTCTGGTGATAGTATACTGGTGATAGTTCACTCTGGTGATAGTGCACTCTGGTGATAGTGCACTCTGGTGATAGTGCACTCTGGTGATAGTGCACTCTGGTGATAGTACACTCTGGTGATAGTGCACTCTGGTGATAGTGCACTCTGGTGATAGTGCACTCTGGTGATAGTACACTCTGGTGATAGTGCACTCTGGTGATAGTGCACTCATAGTGCACTCTGGTGATAGTGCATCTGGTGATAGCAGTCTGGTGATAGTGCACTCTGGTGATAGTGCACTCTGGTGATAGTTCACTCTGGTGATAGTGCACTCTGGTGATAGTGCACTCTGGTGATAGTGCACTCTGGTGATAGTGCACTCTGGTGATAGTACACTCTGGTGATAGTGCACTCTGGTGATAGTACACTCTGGTGATAGTACACTCTGGTGATAGTACACTCTGGTGATAGTGCACTCTGGTGATAGTGCACTCTGGTGATAGTGCACTCTGGTGATAGTGCACTCTGGTGATAGTGCACTCTGGTGATAGTGCACTCTGGTGATAGTGCACTCTGGTGATAGTGCACTCTGGTGATAGTGCACTCTGGTGATGCACTCTGGTGATAGTGATACACTCTGGTGATAGTGCACTCTGGTGATAGTTAACTCTGGTGATAGTGCACTCTGGTGATAGTGCACTCTGGTGATAGTGCACTCTAGGCACTCTGGTGATAGTGCACTCTGGTGATAGTGCACTCTGGTGATAGTGCACTCTGGTGATAGTACACTCTGGTGATAGTATACTGGTGATAGTGCACTCTGGTGATAGTGCACTCTGGTGATAGTACACTCTGGTGATAGTGCACTCTGGTGATAGTACACTCTGGTGATAGTTCACTCTGGTGATAGTGCACTCTGGTGATAGTGCACTCTGGTGATAGTGCACTCTGGTCATAGTTCACTCACTCTGGTGAAAGTGCACTCTGGTGATAGTGCACTCTGGTGATAGTGCACTCTGGTGATAGTAGCACTCTGGTGATAGTGCACTCTGGTGATAGTGCACTCTGGTGATAGTGCACTCTGGTGATAGTGCACTCTGGTGATAGTGCACTCTGGTGATAGTACACTCTGGTGATATAGCACTCTCGTGATAGTGCACTCTGGTGATAGTGCACTCTGGTGATAGTGCACTCTGGTGATAGTGCACTCTGGTGATAGTGCACTCTGGTGATAGTGCACTCTGGTGATAGTGCACTCTGGTGATAGTGCACTCTGGTGATAGTGCACTCTGGTGATAGTGCACTCTGGTGATAGTGCACTCTGGTGATAGTGCACTCTGGTGATAGTACACTCTGGTGATAGTGCACTCTGGTGATAGTGCACTCTGGTGATAGTGCACTCTGGTGACAGTGCACTCTGGTGATACTCTGGTGTTAGTACACTCTGGTGATAGTGCACTCTGGTGATAGTGCACTCTGGTGATAGTGCACTCTGGTGATAGTGCACTCTGGTGATAGTGCACTCTGGTGATAGTGCACTCTGGTGATAGTGCACTCTGGTGATAGTGCACTCTGGTGATAGTGCACTCTGGTGATAGTGCACTCTGGTGATAGTGCACTCTGGTGATAGTGCACTCTGGTGATAGTGCACTCTGGTGATAGTGCACTCTGGTGATAGTAGTGCACTCTGGTGATAGTGCACTCTGGTGATAGTACACTCTGGTGATAGTGCACTCTGGTGATAGTGCACTCTGGTGATAGTGCACTCTGGTGATAGTGCACTCTGGTGATAGTGCACTCTGGTGATAGTGCACTCTGGTGATAGTACACTCTGGTGATAGTGCACTCTGGTGATAGTGCACTCTGGTGATAGTGCACTCTGGTGATAGTGCACTCTGGTGATAGTGCACTCTGGTGATAGTGCACTCTGGTGATAGTGCACTCTGGTGATAGTGCACTCTGGTGATAGTGCACTCTGGTGATAGTGCACTCTGGTGATAGTGCACTCTGGTGATAGTGCACTCTGGTGATAGTGCACTCTGGTGATAGTGCACTCTGGTGATAGTGCACTCTGGTGATAGTGCACTCTGGTGATAGTGCACTCTGGTGATAGTGCACTCTGGTGATAGTACACTCTGGTGATAGTGCACTCTGGTGATAGTGCACTCTGGTGATAGTGCACTCTGGTGATAGTGCACTCTGGTGGTAGTGAACTCTGGTGATAGTGCACTCTGGTGATAGTGCACTCTGGTGATAGTGCACTCTGGTGATAGTGCACTCTGGTGATAGTGCACTCTGGTGATAGTGCACTCTGGTGATAGTGCTCTCTGGTGTTCTGGTGATAGTACACTCTGGTGATAGTGCACTCTGGTGATAGTGCACTCTGGTGATAGTGCACTCTGGTGATAGTGCACTCTGGTGATAGTGCACTCTGGTGATAGTGCACTCTGGTGATAGTGCACTCTGGTGATAGTGCACTCTGGTGATAGTGCACTCTGGTGATAGTGCACTCTGGTGATAGTGCACTCTGGTGATAGTGCACTCTGGTGATAGTACACTTTGGTGACAGTGCACTCTGGTGATAGTGCACTCTGGTGATAGTGCACTCTGGTGATAGTGCACTCTGGTGATAGTGCACTCTGGTGATAGTGCACTCTGGTGATAGTACACTCTGGTGATAGTACACTCTGGTGATAGTGCACTCTGGTGATAGTGCACTCTGGTGATAGTGCACTCTGGTGATAGTGCACTCTGGTGATAGTGCACTCTGGTGATAGTACACTCTGGTGCACTCTGGTGATAGTGCACTCTGGTGATAGTGCACTCTGGTGATAGTGCACTCTGGTGATAGTGCAGTAGTACACTCTGGTGATAGTGCACTCTGGTGATAGTGCACTCTGGTGATAGTGCACTCTGGTGATAGTGCACTCTGGTGATAGTGCACTCTGGTGATAGTGCACTCTGGTGATAGTGCACTCTGGTGATAGTGCACTCTGGTGATAGTGCACTCTGGTGATAGTACACTCTGGTGATAGTGCACTCTGGTGATAGTGCACTCTGGTGATAGTGCACTCTGGTGATAGTGCACTCTGGTGATAGTGCACTCTGGTGATAGTGCACTCTGGTGATAGTGCACTCTGGTGATAGTACACTCTGGTGATAGTATACTGGTGATAGTGCACTCTGGTGATAGTACACTCTGGTGATAGTGCACTCTGGTGATAGTGCACTCTGGTGATAGTGCACTCTGGTGATAGTGCACTCTGGTGATAGTGCACTCTGGTGATAGTGCACTCTGGTGATAGTGCACTCTGGTGATAGTGCACTCTGGTGAGAGTGCACTCTGGTGATAGTGCACTCTGGTGATAGTGCACTCTGGTGAGAGTTCACTCTGGTTATAGTGCACTCTGGTGATAGTGCACTCTGGTGATAGTGCACTCTGGTGATAGTGCACTCTGGTGATAGTGCACTCTGGTGATAGTGCACTCTGGTGATAGTGCACTCTGGTGATAGTGCACTCTGGTGATAGTGCACTCTGGTGATAGTGCACTCTGGTGATAGTGCACTCTGGTGATAGTGCACTCTGGTGATAGTGCACTCTGTTGATAGTGCACTCTGGTGATAGTGCACTCTGGTGATAGTGCACTCTGGTGATAGTGCACTCTGGTGATAGTGCACTCTGGTGCACTCTGGTGATAGTGCACTCTGGTGATAGTGCACTCTGGTGATAGTGCACTCTGGTGATAGTACACTCTGGTGATAGTACACTCTGGTGATAGTGCACTCTGGTGATAGTGCACTCTGGTGATAGTGCACTCTGGTGATAATATACTGGTGATAGTACACTCTGGTGATAGTACACTCTGGTGATAGTGCACTCTGGTGATAGTGATAGTGCACTCTGGTGATAGTGCACTCTGGTGATAGTAGCACTCTGGTGATAGTGCACTCTGGTGATAGTGCACTCTGGTGATAGTGCACTCTGGTGATAGTGCACTCTGGTGATAGTGCACTCTGGTGATAGTGCACTCTGGTGATAGTACACTCTGGTGATAGTGCACTCTGGTGATAGTGCACTCTGGTGATAGTGCACTCTGGTGATAGTGCACTCTGGTGATAGTGCACTCTGGTGATAGTGCACTCTGGTGATAGTACACTCTGGTGATAGTACACTCTGGTGATAGTGCACTCTGGTGTGCACTCTGGTGATAGTGCACTCTGGTGATAGTGCACTCTGGTGATAGTGCACTCTGGTGATAGTGCACTCTGGTGATAGTGCACTCTGGTGATAGTGCACTCTGGTGATAGTACACTCTGGTGATAGTGCACTCTGGTGATAGTGCACTCTGGTGATAGTGCACTCTGGTGATAGTGCACTCTGGTGATAGTGCACTCTGGTGATAGTGCACTCTGGTGATAGTGCACTCTGGTGATAGATAGTGCACTCTGGTGATATAGTACACTCTGGTGATAGTGCACTCTGGTGATAGTGCACTCTGGTGATAGTGCACTCTGGTGATAGTGCACTCTGGTGAGAGTTCACTCTGGTTAAAGTGCACTCTGGTGATAGTGCACTCTGGTGATAGTGCACTCTGGTGATAGTGCACTCTGGTGAGAGTGCACTCTGGTGAGAGTGCACTCTGGTGATAGTGCACTCTGGTGATAGTGCACTCTGGTGATAGTGCACTCTGGTGAGAGTGCACTCTGGTGATAGTGCACTCTGGTGATAGTGCACTCTGGTGATAGTGCACTCTGGTGATAGTGCACTCTGGTGATAGTGCACTCTGGTGATAGTGCACTCTGGTGATAGTGCACTCTGGTGATAGTGCACTCTGGTGATAGTGCACTCTGGTGATAGTGCACTCTGGTGATAGTGCACTCTGGTGATAGTGCACTCTGGTGATAGTGCACTCTGGTGATAGTGCACTCTGGTGATAGTGCACTCTGGTGATAGTGCACTCTGGTGATAGTGCACTCTGGTGATAGTGCACTCTGGTGATAGTGCACTCTGGTGATAGTGCACTCTGGTGATAGTGCACTCTGGTGATAGTGCACTCTGGTGATAGTGCACTCTGGTGATAGTGCACTCTGGTGATAGTGCACTCTGGTGATAGTTCACTCTGGTGATAGTGCACTCTGGTGATAGTGCACTCTGGTGATAGTGCACTCTGGTGATAGTGCACTCTGGTGGTAGTGTACTCTGGTGATAGTGCACTCTGGTGATAGTGCACTCTGGTGATAGTGCACTCTGGTGATAGTGGACTCTGGTGATAGTACACTCCGGTGATAGTTAACTCTGGTGATAGTGCACTCTGGTGATAGTGCACTCTGGTGATAGTGCACTCTGGTGATAGTGCACTCTGGTGATAGTGCACTCTGGTGATAGTGCACTCTGGTGATAGTGCACTCTGGTGATAGTGCACTCTGGTGATAGTGCACTCTGGTGATAGTGCACTCTGGTGATAGTGCACTCTGGTGATAGTGCACTCTGGTGATAGTATACTGGTGATAGTACACTCTGGTGATAGTGCACTCTGGTGATAGTGCACTCTGGTGATAGTGCACTCTGGTGATAGTGCACTCTGGTGATAGTGCACTCTGGTGATAGTACACTCTGGTGATAGTGCATCACTCTGGTGATAGTGCACTCTGGTGATAGTACACTCTGGTGATAGTGCACTCTGGTGATAGTGCTCTCTGGTGATAGTGCACTCTGGTGATAGTGCAGTCTGGTGCACTCTGGTGATAGTGCACTCTGGTGATAGTGCACTCTGGTGATAGTGCACTCTGGTGATAGTGCACTCTGGTGATAGTGCACTCTGGTGATAGTGCACTCTGGTGATAGTACACTCTGGTGATAGTGCACTCTGGTGATAGTGCACTCTGGTGATAGTGCACTCTGGTGATAGTACACTCTGGTGATAGTGCACTCTGGTGATAGTGCACTCTGGTGAGTACTCTGGTGTAGTGCACTCTGGTGATAGTGCACTCTGGTGATAGTGCACTGGTGATAGTGCACTGGTGATAGTGCACTCTGGTGATAGTAGTAGCACTCTGGTGATAGTGCACTCTGGTGATAGTGCACTCTGGTGATAGTGCACTCTGGTGAGTAGTGCACTCTGGTGATAGTAGCACTCTGGTGATAGTGCACTCTGGTGATAGTGCACTCTGGTGATAGTGCACTCTGGTGATAGTGCACTCTGGTGATAGTGCACTCTGGTGAGAGTGCACTCTGGTGATAGTGCACTCTGGTGATAGTGCACTCTGGTGATAGTGCACTCTGGTGATAGTGCACTCTGGTGATAGTGCACTCTGGTGATAGTGCACTCTGGTGATAGTGCACTCTGGTGATAGTGCACTCTGGTGATAGTGCACTCTGGTGATAGTACACTCTGGTGATAGTGCACTCTGGATAGTGCACTCTGGTGATAGTGCACTCTGCACTCTGGTGATAGTACAGTGCACTCTGGTGATAGTGCACTCTGGTGATCGTCCACTCTGGGGATAGTGCACTCTGGTGATAGTAGTGCACTCTGGTGATAGTGCACTCTGGTGATAGTGCACTCTGGTGATAGTGCACTCTGGTGATAGTGCATAGTGCACTCTGGTGATAGTGCACTCTGGTGAGTAGTGCACTCTGGTGATAGTACACTCTGGTGATAGTGCACTCTGGTGATAGTGCACTCTGGTGATAGTGCACTCTGGTAGTACATACTCTGGTGATAGCACTCTGGTGATAGTGCACTCTGGTGATAGTGCACTCTGGTGATAGTGCACTCTGGTGATAGTGCACTCTGGTGATAGTGCACTCTGGTGATAGTCCACGCTGGTGATAGTGCACTCTGGTGATAGTGCACTCTGGTGAGAGTGCACTCTGGTGATAGTGCACTCTGGTGATAGTGCACTCTGGTAATAGTGCACTCTGGTGAGAGTGCACTCTGGTGAGAGTGCACTCTGGTGATAGTGCACTCTGGTGATAGTGCACTCTGGTGATAGTGCACTCTGGTGAGAGTTCACTCTGGTGATAGCACTCTGGTGAGAGTTCACTCTGGTGATAGTGCACTCTGGTGATAGTACACTCTGGTGATAGTGCACTCTGGTGATAGTGCACTCTGGTGATAGTGCACTCTGGTGATAGTGCACTCTGGTGATAGTGCACTCTGGTGATAGTGCACTCTGGTGATAGTGCACTCTGGTGATAGTGCACTCTGGTGATAGTACACTCTGGTGATAGTACACTCTGGTGATAGTATACTGGTGATAGTTCACTCTGGTGATAGTGCACTCTGGTGATAGTGCACTCTGGTGATAGTACACTCTGGTGATAGTACACTCTGGTGATAGTACACTCTGGTGATAGTGCACTCTGGTGATAGTGCTCTCTGGTGATAGTACACTCTGGTGATAGTGCACTCTGGTGATAGTGCACTCTGGTGACAGTGCACTCTGGTGGTAGTGTACTCTGGTGATAGTGCACTCTGGTGATAGTGCATCTGGTGATAGCACTCTGGTGATAGTACACTCTGGTGATAGTGCACTCTGGTGATAGTGCACTCTGGTGATAGTGCACTCTGGTGATAGTTCACTCTGGTGATAGCACACTCTTGTGATAGCACTCTGGTGATAGTTCACTCTGGTGATAGTGCACTCTGGTGATAGTGCACTCTGGTGATAGTGCACTCTGGTGATAGTACACTCTGGTGATAGTGCACTCTGGTGATAGTGCACTCTGGTGATAGTGCACTCTGGTGATAGTGCACTCTGGTGATAGTGCACTCTGGTGATAGTGCACTCTGGTGATAGTGCACTCTGGTGATAGTGCACTCTGGTGAGAGTGCACTCTCTGGTGAGTGCACTCTGGTGTAGTGCACTCTGGTGATAGTGCACTCTGGTGATAGTGCACTCTGGTGTAGCACTCTGGATATAGTGCACTCTGGTGATAGTGAACTCTGGTGATAGTGCACTCTGGTGATAGTGGACTCTGGTGATAGTACACTCCGGTGATAGTTAACTCTGGTGATAGTGCACTCTGGTGATAGTGCACTCTGGTGATAGTGCACTCTGGTGATAGTACACTCTGGTGATAGTGCACTCTGGTGATAGTACACTCTGGTGATAGTACACTCTGGTGATAGGTGATAGTGCACTCTGGTGATAGTGCAGTCTGGTGATAGTGCACTCTGGTGATAGTGCACTCTGGTGATAGTACACTCTGGTGAGAGTGCACTCTGGTGAGAGTGAGAGTGCACTCTGGTGATAGTGCACTCTGGTGATAGTGCACTCTGGTGATAGTGCACTCTGGTGATAGTGCACTCTGGTGATAGTACACTCTGGTGATAGTGCACTCTGGTGATAGTGCACTCTGGTGATAGTACACTCTGGTGATAGTGCACTCTGGTGATAGTGCACTCTGGTGATAGTGCACTCTGGTGATAGCTCACTCTGGTGATAGTGCACTCTGGTGATAGTGCACTCTGGTGATAGTGCACTCTGGTGATAGTGCACTCTGGTGATAGTGCACTCTGGTGATAGTGCACTCTGGTGATAGTGCACTCTGGTGATAGTGCATAGTGCACTCTGGTGATAGTGCACTCTGGTGATAGTGCACTCTGGTGATAGTACACTCTGGTGATAGTGCACTCTGGTGAGAGTGCACTCTGGTGAGAGTGCACTCTGGTGAGAGTGCACTCTGGTGATAGTGCACTCTGGTGATAGTGCACTCTGGTGATAGTGCACTCTGGTGATAGTGCACTCTGGTGATAGTGCACTCTGGTGATAGTGCACTCTGGTGAGAGTGCACTCTGGTGATATAGTACACTCTGGTGATAGTACTCTGGTGATATACTCTGGTGTGAGTACACTCTGGTGATAGTGCACTCTGGTGATAGTGCACTCTGGTGCACTCTTGTGATAGTGCACTCTGGTGATAGTACACTCTGGTGATAGTACACTCTGGTGATAGTGCACTCTGGTGATAGTGCACTCTGGTGATAGTACACTCTGGTGATAGTGCACTGGTGATAGTAGCACTCTGGTGATAGTGCACTCTGGTGAGTAGTGCACTCTGGTGATAGTGCACTCTGGTGATAGTGCACTCTGGTGATAGTACACTCAGTACACTCTCTGGTGATAGTGCACTCTGGTGATAGTCCACTCTGGTGATAGTGCACTCTGGTGATAGTGCACTCTGGTGATAGTCCACTCTGGTGATAGTACACTCTGGTGATAGTGCACTCTGGTGATAGTACACTCTGGTGATAGTGCACTCTGGTGATAGTGCACTCTGGTGATAGTGCACTCTTATGGTAGTGAACTCTGGTGATAGTGCACTCTGGTGATAGTGCACTCTGGTGATAGTGCACTCTGGTGATAGTGCACTCTGGTGATAGTGCACTCTGGTGAGAGTGCACTCTGGTGATAGTGCACTCTGGTGATAGTGCACTCTGGTGATAGTGCACTCTGGTGATAGTGCACTCTGGTGATAGTGCACTCTGGTGATAGTGCACTCTGGTGATAGTGCACTCTGGTGATAGTGCACTCTGGTGATAGTACACTCTGGTGATAGCGCACTCTGGTGATAGTGCACTCTGGTGATAGTGCACTCTGGTGATAGTGCACTCTGGTGATAGTGCACTCTGGTGATAGTATGCTGGTGATAGTACACTCTGGTGATAGTACACTGGTGATAGTGCACTCTGGTGATAGTGCACTCATCCTGATAGTGCACTTTGGTGATAGTGCACTCTGGTGATAGTGCACTCTGGTGATAGTACACTCTGGTGATAGTTCACTCTGGTGATAGTACACTCTGGTGATTGTGCACTCTGGTGATAGTGCACTCTGGTGATAGTGCACTCTGGTGATAGTGCACTCTGGTGATAGTGCACTCTGGTGATAGTGCACTCTGGTGATAGTACACTCTGGTGATAGTGCACTCTGGTGATAGTGCACTCTGGTGATAGTACACTCTGGTGATAGTGCACTCTGGTGATAGTGCACTCTGGTGATAGTGCACTCTGGTGATAGTGCACTCTGGTGATAGTGCACTCTGGTGATAGTACACTCTGGTGATAGTGCACTCTGGTGATAGTACACTCTGGTGATAGTGCACTCTGGTGATAGTGCACTCTGGTGATAGTGCACTCTGGTGATAGTGCACTCTGGTGATAGTGCACTCTGGTGATAGTGCACTCTGGTGATAGTGCACTCTGGTGATAGTGCACTCTGGTGATAGTGCACTCTGGTGATAGTGCACTCTGGTGATAGTGCACTCTGGTGATAGTGCACTCTGGTGATAGTGCACTCTGGTGATAGTGCACTCTGGTGATAGTGCACTCTGGTGATAGTACACTCTGGTGATAGTGCACTCTGGTGATAGTACACTCTGGTGATAGTGCACTCTGGTGATAGTGCACTCTGGTGATAGTGCACTCTGGTGATAGTGCACTCTGGTGATAGTGCACTCTGGTGATAGTGCACTCTGGTGATAGTGCACTCTGGTGATAGTGCACTCTGGTGATAGTGCACTCTGGTGATAGTGCACTCTGGTGATAGTACACTCTGGTGATAGTGCACTCTGGTGATAGTGCACTCTGGTGATAGTGCACTCTGGTGATAGTGCACTCTGGTGATAGTGCACTCTGGTGATAGTGCACTCTGGTGATAGTGCACTCTGGTGATAGTGCACTCTGGTGATAGTGCACTCTGGTGATAGTGCACTCTGGTGATAGTGCACTCTGGTGATAGTGCACTCTGGTGATAGTGCACTCTGGTGATAGTACACTCTGGTGATAGTGCACTCTGGTGATAGTGCACTCTGGTGATAGTGCACTCTGGTGATAGTGCACTCTGGTGATAGTACACTCTGGTGATAGTGCACTCTGGTGATAGTGCACTCTGGTGATAGTGCACTCTGGTGATAGTGCACTCTGGTGATAGTGCACTCTGGTGATAGTGCACTCTGGTGATAGTGCACTCTGGTGATAGTGCACTCTGGTGATAGTGCACTCTGGTGATAGTGCACTCTGGTGATAGTGCACTCTGGTGATAGTGCACTCTGGTGATAGTACACTCTGGTGATAGTGCACTCTGGTGATAGTGCACTCTGGTGATAGTACACTCTGGTGATAGTACACTCTGGTGATAGTACACTCTGGTGATAGTGCACTCTGGTGATAGTGCTCTCTGGTGTTAGTACACTCTGGTGATAGTGCACTCTGGTGATAGTGCACTCTAGTGATAGTGCACTCTGGTGATAGTGCACTCTGGTGATAGTGATAGCACTCTGGTGAGAGTGCCCTCTGGTGTTAGTTCACTCTGGTGATAGTCCACTCTGGTGATAGTGCACTCTGGTGATAGTGCACTCTGGTGGTAGTGTACTCTGGTGATAGTGCACTCTGGTGATAGTGCACTCTGGTGATAGTGCACTCTGGTGATAGTGCACTCTGGTGATAGTGCACTCTGGTGATAGTGCACTCTGGTGATAGTGCACTCTGGTGATAGTGCACTCTGGTGATAGTGCACTCTGGTGAAAGTGCACTCTGGTGATAGTGCACTCTGGTGATAGTGCACTCTGGTGATAGTGCACTCTGGTGATAGTGCACTCTGGTGATAGTGCACTCTGGTGATAGTGCACTCTGGTGATAGTGCACTCTGGTGATAGTGCACTCTGGTGATAGTGCACTCTCTGGTGATAGTACACTCTGGTGATAGTACACTCTGGTGATAGTGCACTCTGGTGATAGTGCACTCTGGTGATAGTGCACTCTGGTGAGAGTGCACTCTGGTGATAGTGCACTCTGGTGATAGTGCACTCTGGTGATAGTGCACTCTGGTGATAGTGCACTCTGGTGATAGTGCACTCTGGTGATAGTGCACTCTGGTGATAGTGCACTCTGGTGATAGTGCACTCTGGTGATAGTGCACTCTGGTGATAGTGCTCTCTGGTGTTAGTACACTCTGGTGATAGTGCACTCTGGTGATAGTACTCTGGTGTGCACTCTGGTGATAGTGCACTCTGGTGATAGTGCACTCTGGTGATAGTGCACTCTGGTGATATGCACTCTGGTGATAGCACTCTGGTGATATACTCTGGTGATAGCACTCTGGTGATAGTGCACTCTGGTGATAGTGCACTGGTGATAGTGCACTGGTGATAGTGCACTCTGGTGATAGTGCACTTTGGTGATAGTGCACTCTGGTGATAGTGCAGTCTTGTGATAGTGCACTCTTGTGATAGTGCACTCTGGTGATAGTAGTGCACTCTGGTGATAGTGCACTCTGGTGATAGTGCACTCTGGTGATAGTGCACTCTGGTGATAGTGCACTCTGGTGATAGTGCACTCTGGTGATAGTACACTCTGGTGATAGTGCACTCTGGTGATAGTGCACTCTGGTGATAGTGCACTCTGGTGATAGTGCACTCTGGTGATAGTGCACTCTGGTGATAGTGCACTCTGGTGATAGTGCACTCTGGTGATAGTGCACTCTGGTGATAGTGCACTCTGGTGATAGTGCACTCTGGTGATAGTGCACTCTGGTGATAGTGCACTCTGTGATAGATAGTGCACTCTGGTGATAGTGCACTCTGGTGATAGTACACTCTGGTGATAGCACTCTGGTGATAGTGCACTCTGGTGATAGTGCACTCTGGTGATAGTGCAATCACTCTGGTGATAGTGCACTCTGGTGATAGTGCACTCTGGTGATAGTGCACTCTGGTGATAGTGCTGTCTGGTGATAGTACACTCTGGTGATAGTGCACTCTGGTGATAGTGCACTCTGGTGATACTCTGGTGATAGTGCACTCTGGTGATAGTGGTGATAGTGCACTCTGGTGATAGTGCACTCTGGTTATAGTACTCTGGTGATAGTTCACTCTGGTGATAGTGCACTCTGGTGATAGTGCACTCTGGTGATAGTGCACTCTGGTGATAGTGCACTCTGGTGATAGTGCACTCTGGAGATAGTGCACTCTGGTGATATAGATAGCACTCTGGTGATATTCCTCTCTGGTGATAGTACACTCTGGTGATAGTGCACTCTGGTGATAGTGCACTCTGGTGATAGTGCACTCTGGTGATAGTGCACTCTGGTGATAGTACACTCTGGTGATGGTGTAGTGCACTCTGGTGATAGTGCACTCTGGTGATAGTGCACTCTGGTGATATAGTGCACTCTGGTGATAGTGCACTCTGGTGATAGTGCACTCACTCTGGTGATAGTGCACTCTGGTGATAGTACACTCTGGTGATAGTACACTCTGGTGATAGTACACTCTGGTGATAGTGCACTCTGGTGATAGTGCACTCTGGTGATAGTGCACTCTGGTGATAGTGCACTCTGGTGATAGTGCACTCTGGTGATAGTGCACTCTGGTGATAGTACACTCTGGTGATAGTACACTCTGGTGATAGTACACTCTGGTGATAGTTCACTCTGGTGATAGTGCACTCTGGTGATAGTGCACTCTGGTGATAGTGCACTCTGGTGATAGTGCACTCTGGTGATAGTGCACTCTGGTGATAGTACACTCTGGTGATAGTGCACTCTGGTGATAGTACACTCTGGTGATAGTACACTCTGGTGATAGTGCACTCTGGTGATAGTGCACTCTGGTGATAGTACACTCTGGTGATAGTACACTCTGGTGATAGTACACTCTGGTGATAGTACACTCTGGTGATAGTACACTCTGGTGATAGTGCACTCTGGTGATAGTGCACTCTGGTGATAGTGCACTCTGGTGATAGTACACTCTGGTGATAGTGCACTCTGGTGATAGTGCACTCTGGTGATAGTGCACTCTGGTGATAGTGCACTCTGGTGATAGTGCACTCTGGTGATAGTACACTCTGGTGATAGTACACTCTGGTGATAGTACACTCTGGTGATAGTGCACTCTGGTGATAGTGCACTCTGGTGATAGTGCACTCTGGTGATAGTGCACTCTGGTGATAGTGCACTCTGGTGATAGTACACTCTGGTGATAGTACACTCTGGTGATAGTACACTCTGGTGATAGTGCACTCTGGTGATAGTGCACTCTGGTGATAGTGCACTCTGGTGATAGTGCACTCTGGTGATAGTGCACTCTGGTGATAGTACACTCTGGTGATAGTACACTCTGGTGATAGTGCACTCTGGTGATAGTGCACTCTGGTGATAGTGCACTCTGGTGATAGTGCACTCTGGTGATAGTGCACTCTGGTGATAGTACACTCTGGTGATAGTACACTCTGGTGATAGTACACTCTGGTGATAGTACACTCTGGTGATGGTGCACTCAGGTGATAGTGCACTCTGGTGATAGTACACTCTGGTGATAGTACACTCTGGTGATAGTACACTCTGGTGATAGTACACTCTGGTGATAGTGCACTCTGGTGATAGTGCACTCTGGTGATAGTGCACTCTAGTACACTCTGGTGAGTGCACTCTGGTGTAGTGCACTCTGGTGATAGTGCACTCTGGTGATAGTGCACTCTGGTGATAGTGCACTCTGGTGATAGTACACTCTGGTGATAGTTCACTCTGGTGATAGTACACTCTGGTGATAGTGCACTCTGGTGATAGTGCACTCTGGTGATAGTGCACTCTGGTGAGAGTATACTCTGGTGATAGTACACTCTGGTGATAGTGCTCTCTGGTGATAGTGCACTCTGGTGATAGTGCACTCTGGTGATAGTACACTCTGGTGATAGTGCACTCTGGTGATAGTACACTCTGGTGATAGTACACTCTGGTGATAGTGCACTCTGGTGATAGTGCACTCTGGTGATAGTACACTCTGGTGATAGTATACTGGTGATAGTACACTCTGGTGATAGTACACTCTGGTGATAGTGCACTCTGGTGATAGTACACTCTGGTGATAGTACACTCTGGTGATAGTACACTCTGGTGATAGTGCACTCTGGTGATAGTGCACTCTGGTGATAGTACACTCTGGTGATAGTACACTCTGGTGATAGTGTACTGGTGATAGTACACTCTGGTGATAGTACACTCTGGTGACAGTACACTCTTGTGATAGTACACTCTGGTGACAGTACACTCTGGTGACAGTACACTCTGGTGACAGTACACTCTGGTGACAGTACACTTTGGTGATAGTACACTCTGGTGACAGTACACTCTGGTGACAGTACACTTTGGTGATAGTACACTCTGGTGACAGTACACTCTGGTGACAGTACACTTTGGTGATAGTACACTCTGGTGACAGTACACTCTGGTGATAGTACACTCTGGTGACAGTACACTCTGGTGATAGTACACTCTGGTGACAGTACAGACTGTGGTGTTGAGGACAAGATGTGAATTTGATATGACCAATGTGTCATCTTCTCACAGGACTTTCAAGTTCCTGTAAGACAATTGTTAGATCACTGATGTAGATAAGAAGTATGAGAGGGCCAATCATGCTGCACTGAGGCACTCCCTTATTATATTAAAATAATAATATAATGATAATAATATCTTCATTTTTACAATTACATGACCCTTGGAGTTAACGCAAAATGAATCTCTCAGAATTATTCTTGTCTGTTCCAAATCTTCAAACGTTCTTAACATGAGGAAGGAGCTTGGTATTTCCAGTATCAGCGATAGGATTGTTGAGATTAACACTGTGTTCGGTATTATAATGTTAAGAAACGAACCAGACACTGTCACAATGAATGTTACCAAGTGTCTAGAGGTAAATACACACAGATCTAAATGGACTGTGAAAACGTGCAATTGCATTAAGTTTTATAACCTACATGAACTGTATCACAGTAGGCAACAAGAGCATTTCACCCCTCCATAGAAGATGTGTTCATTTAATATTACATACCTACAAGTCCCTCCCAAGAAGTTCATTGCTAGTAATCCCTTCCTTAAATCTCTTGTTAGAGCAACTGCTCAAGAAGAAATTTCTCACCTAGCTGGTAGTAACAAGTTATCACAAGTTATATACACTGATGGATCTAAACAGGAGTCTTCTGGCAGGGCTGCATCTGCTCTTGTTGCCACCTTCCTAGTTAAGAACGATAATAAATTTGTTGAGTTAGGCATAAGAATTAACAACTGGGCGTCTACACTGCAAACTGAATTGTTTGCAATCCTAATGGCGCTAAAGCTAACCTATGACACCGAGGTTGACTCTATCATCATTACTGATTCTATGTCATCATTGAAGGCTCTTGACTCATATAATGACTCCAACAACATGCTCATTGGAGAAGCCAGGTACAGATACTCAAAAATCAGGGACAAAGGAATTAATGTACAATTGCTGTGCATCCCATCAAACATTGGATTACTCCTTCATGATAAAGTTGATATGTTAGCCAAGAAGAGTACCCAGAAGGAGAATGTAGAATATAACTTTGGTATAACTGTGTCTAGCATTAGGAATAATATTAGGAGAGAAGTAAATAATGAAAATGATTGTTATAGGAATGCAGTTAGAAGCCTGAGTAGATCTATAACCCACTATGATAACATGAACGTAGATAAGTATGTTTATGGAGCAACTTGCAATGTGAACAGACTGACTGATGTTGTAGTGGCCAGGCTTAGGCTTGGTTACAAGTACTTCTGGCAGTTTGGGAGACACAAATGATTATCTAACTAAATGTAAATTATGTGATCAGGAATATGGTCACTGTCTTGAACACTATGTGCTTAATTGTCCACTTATTGAGGAATACAGAGACAGACAGTATAATAACCTATGTGACATGTCAAGATATCTTATTAATGAAAATAAGGTATCAGATATACTAAGCAAATTTCATAAATTTGCTTGTAACAGATAAGTGAACTGTAGATATGTAGATTAAATCCATATGTACACCTGTTAACCCTTTTGGGGCCTAGTTCCTAGGCCTTATGTGTATCCAATAGCTCTCGCGCTACCATCCACAGGATGGATATGCGGTGCACAATAAACTAGCCACTTCGATGGCAAAATCTAAAATCTCATGTACAAGGTATACAAACCATAGCTTACATCAATGACATACTGCTATATAGAAAGCCGCTTGTTATGCTGAGCATTTCCCGCAAATTAGGTCAATTTTGTCCCAAGATACGACTAACACCCAGGTACCAATTTTACTGATGGGGAACATAGACAACCGGTGTAAAGAAACACACCCCACGGGAAATAAGTCAGTATGTCTGACTTTTTTGGGTTATCCCAGGTTTTCTAAACATATGCTGCTATGTATGATAATCTATGTAACTGTAATTGTGTATACCTGAATAAACTTACTTAGAATTCTACCCTCGCCATGAATCGAACCCGGACACTCACCATGTGAAGCGGGAGTTTAGTGTTGAAGATTGAGACACTTATGCAGCATATGGGAATCTTTATTCAGGAAACGTTTCGCCACACAGTGGCTTCATCAGTCCAATACAAAGAGGAAGGCGTAAAGAGAGGAGGAGTATGAGGTAATCAGTCCCTCAGCCTGGAGTCGATGTGTTCAGTCCATCAAACTTGTAGAATGTACCTGTAGTGTTATTTATTGCCACGTGAGGTAAGACTTCATTTAACTGAGATCATGCCCTCTGATACCATTAATATTTACTGTATTAAAAATTTGTCTTAGATCTATAAAGACCATTGAGCAGTTATGCATCTTAATGCCTGTCATCATTAGTACGTCTTCCAAGCTTGAAGCTGAGCTGGAAGGCTGGGGTAACAATGCTCCGCTGGGTAACAATGCTCCGCTGGGTAACAATGCTCCGCTGGGTAACAATGCTCCGCTGGGTAACAATGCTCCGCTGGGTAATAATGCTCCGCTGGGTAACAATGCTCCGCTGGGTAACAATGCTCCGCTGGGTAACAATGCTCCGCTGGGTAATAAGTGTATATAATCTTGTACATTGTGTTTTCAAAGATTTGTAAATAGCGATATCAACTTAGAGTATGATCTGTAGTCGTTGAGTTCATCTGGGTGTCCACCTTCGTGGACAGGGATAACACAAGGACGCCATCTGGGTGTCTACCTTCGTGGACAGGGATAACACAAGGACGCCATCTGGGTGTCTACCTTCGTGGACAGGGATAACACAAGGACGCCATCTGGGTGTCTACCTTCGTGGACAGGGATAACACAAGGACGCCATCTGGGTGTCTACCTTCGTGGACAGGGATAACACAAGGACGCCATCTGGGTGTCTACCTTCGTGGACAGGGATAACAAGGACGCCATCTGGGTGTCTACCTTCGTGGACAGGGATAACACAAGGACGCCATCTGGGTGTCTACCTTCGTGGACAGGGATAACACAAGGACGCCATCTGGGTGTCTACCTTCGTGGACAGGGATAACACAAGGACGCCATCTGGGTGTCTACCTTCGTGGACAGGGATAACACAAGGACGCCATCTGGGTGTCTACCTTCGTGGACAGGGATAACACAAGGACGCCATCTAGGTGTCTACCTTCGTGGACAGGGATAACAAGGACGCCATCTGGGTGTCTACCTTCGTGGACAGGGATAACACAAGGACGCCATCTGGGTGTATACCTTCGTGGACAGGGATAACACAAGGACGCCATCTGGGTGTCTACCTTCGTGGACAGGGATAACACAAGGACGCCATCTGGGTGTCTACCTTCGTGGACAGGGATAACACAAGGACGCCATCTGGGTGTCTACCTTCGTGGACAGGGATAACACAAGGACGCCATCTGGGTGTCTACCTTCGTGGACAGGGATAACACAAGGACGCCATCTGGGTGTCTACCTTCGTGGACAGGGATAACACAAGGACGCCATCTGGGTGTCTACCTTCGTGGACAGGGATAACACAAGGACGCCATCTGGGTGTCTACCTTCGTGGACAGGGATAACACAAGGACGCCATCTGGGTGTCTACCTTCGTGGACAGGGATAACACAAGGACGCCATCTGGGTGTCTACCTTCGTGGACAGGGATAACACAAGGACGCCATCTGGGTGTCTACCTTCGTGGACAGGGATAACAAGGACGCCATCTGGGTGTCTACCTTCGTGGACAGGGATAACAAGGACGCCATCTGGGTGTCTACCTTCGTGGACAGGGATAACACAAGGACCGTGAAAGTTCTTTGT
>NC_091305.1:39798990-39808990 GCF_038502225.1 Cherax quadricarinatus
TGCATATATCTAACTTGCGAGTCGCTAACCACGAGAATATTCTACATTTATCTGCTTGTGTGTTTCGTAAATCATTAACAGTAGGCCTACTTTGGACCAGTGGGCCTGCTGCAGTGTTCCTCTTTTCTTATGTAATTCCTAGGTTCTAACATAATACCTCATATATTCTTATGTGAGTGATGTATATTCTTAGTCTGCCAAGTATAATTCTTAAATTCAGAAACCTTACGGTAACCAGGTTCAAAAATACTTTGGACAAATGTTCAAAAAGAGTCGGAGTTGAGAAGAACTTGTCTAGCATGGGTTATTTTTTATAAGAACATAAGAACATAAGAACGAAGGAACACTGCAGAAGGCCTACTGGCCCATACGAGGCAGGTCCAAGTCCCTACCGGCTTAAGCCAATGCACCCAACCTAGTCAGGTCAGGTCACATTGAGTTAAGGGAGGAACACGGCAACCGACCTGTTAGCACAAGCTATCAGGTCTAACTCACACCCACCCACATCTACTCATGTATTTATCCAACCTATTTTTAAAGCTACACAACGTTCTGGCCTCTATAACGGTACTTGGGAGTTTGTTCCACTCATCCACAACTCTATTACCAAACCAGTACTTTCCTATATCCCTCCTGAATCTGAATTTTTCCAACTTAAAACCATTGCTGCGAGTCCTGTCTAGGCTAGATATTTTCAGCACACTATTTACATCCCCTTTATTTATTCCTGTCTTCCACTTATAAACCTCAATCATATCCCCCCTGATTCTACGTCTTTCTAGAGAGTGCAGTTTCAGGGCCCTTAGTCTATCCTCATAGGGAAGGTTTCTGATACATGGGATCATCTTTGTCATCCTCCTTTGTACATTTTCCAGAGAATTTATATCCATTCTGTAATACGGTGACCAAAACTGTGCAGCATAATCTAAATGAGGCCTAACCAAGGATGTATAGAGTTGAAGAACAACCTGAGGACTCCTATTATTTATGCTTCTTGATATGAAGCCAAGGATTCTATTAGCTTTATTGCGAACACTTATGCACTGTTGTCTTGGTTTCAGATTACTGCTAACCAGAACTCCTAAATCTTTTTCGCAATCCGTAATATTAAGATCTACATTATTTAGTTTATATGTGGCATGGTTATTGTCCTGTCCAACATTTAGAACTTTGCATTTGTCTATATTAAACTGCATCTGCCACTTCTCCGACCACTGCATCAGTCTATTCAAATCTTCCTGGAGTGCTCGAATGTCCTCGTCAGAATGAATTCGACGGCCTATTTTGGTGTCATCGGCAAACTTGCCGATGTCGCTCTTTATGCCCTCATCTATGTCGTTTATGTAGATTGTGAACAGCAGGGGGCCCAACACTGACCCCTGTGGAACACCGCTCGTGACGCTTCCCCACTCTGATTTCTCCCCATTTATGCAAACTCTCTGCTGCCTATTTGTCAACCATGCCTCTATCCAGGAAAAAATTTCTCCTCCTATTCCATGTGCTTTAATTTTCCTCAATAGTCTCTGATGTGGGACCCTGTCAAAAGCCTTACTGAAGTCCATATACACAATATCATATTCATTACCATGATCTACCTCCTCAAATACCTTAGTGAAAAAAGTTAATAAATTCGTAAGGCAGGAACGCCCCTTTGTAAAACCATGCTGAGATTCGTTGATTAATTTATGCTTTTCAAGGTGGCTACGAACTGCCTCGGCAATTATTGATTCCATAAATTTTCCCACTATGGAGGTTAGGCTTATTGGTCTATAGTTCGAAGCTAAGGACCTGTCACCTGTTTTGAAAATAGGTATCACATTTGCCATTTTCCACTTATCTGGCACCATGCCAGTTTGTAGTGATATGTTGAAAAGATTAGCCAAAGGTGTGCTAAGCTCCTCTTTACATTCCTTTAGAACCCTTGCATACAGTTCATCAGGGCCTGGGGATTTGTTAGGTTTTAATTTATCTATTTGCCTAAGGACCATGTCACTTGTGACCCATAAACTAGTTATGAAAAACATGTAAATGAATAAGACACATTTGCAAAACTCGAATATCTTCACTGTGAAGACGTTTCGCCAACCAGTGACTTTGTCAACCCAATGCAGAGAATAATCCTGGAGACGGTGACAGACATGATGAAGAAACCTGAGGTGATCAGTCCCTAGATGACTACAGAAGACGCTGAATTGAAAGTTATGATAGAGTTTAGAGTCCCCCAGTTATATCCTCAACTTGCACAGGGTAGAGAAGGGCTCTGTTACAGCGCTCTGTCCATCTGGACAGACTAAAGTTGAAGTGCATTCGCTGGGATCCTGGTTTTCATTGATCGCCGAGGCCAGAAACAGCTGTGTATCGGGATGCAGAGCTAGTGGCTTTGGATTTGAGCAGGACCTGCCTAGTATGGGCCAGTAGACCTGCTGCGGTGTTCCCTCTTCCATATGTTCATATGTAAATAAATGGAGATAAAACGAATGATAATAATGGTAGAAATTACCGACAATATGACAGGTAAAAGGGCACAAGTGCAACTAATGCGACATTATAGTGTGGCAACGTTTAGCTCTCCAGAAGCTTTGTTATGGAGAGCGAAACGTTGCCACAACAAATGACACATTAGTTGAACTTCTGGGATAAAATTTACTATTGCAAGATTGCTATGCTAAACCCTGCAAGGCTGTGCACATGATGGTTGATGAATAAAATACCTGTGCAACATTTGGTGGAATGTTGCGCCAGCCAGGAAATTCTTCAGTACAATACAGAGAAGAATGGTGGAATATGAGGAGGAGTTTGGGGTTATCAGTCCCTCAGCCTGAAGGCGATCTCATCAATCTTGAGATTGATGTTTGGTGTGTGTTTGAACCTATCCCTGGTGTTTGGTGTGTGTGTGTGAACCTATCCCTGGTGTTTGGTGTGTGTGTGAACCTATCCCTGGTGTTTGGTGTGTGTGTGAACCTCTCCCTGGTGTTTGGTGTGTGTTTTAACCATGTCCTGAAAGATGGGAAGGTGAGAGTGCAAGGGACGTGCAATACAAGGTGTGTCAGGTAGTGACTAGCAACACAAGGTGTGTCAGGTAGTGACCAGCAATACAAGGTGTGTCAGGTAGTGACTAGCAACACAAGGTGTGTCAGGTAGTGACCAGCAACACAAGGTGTGTCAGGTAGTGACTAGCAACACAAGGTGTGTCAGGTAGTGACCAGCAACACAAGGTGTGTCAGGTAGTGACCAGCAACACAAGGTGTGTCAGGGAGTGACTAGCAACACAAGGTGTGTCAGGTAGTGACAAGCAACACAAGGTGTGTCAGGTAGTGACTGTGTGTCAGGTAGTGACTAGGTAGTGACCAGCAACACAAGGTGTGTCAGGTAGTGACCAGCAACACAAGGTGTGTCAGGTAGTGACCAGCAACACAAGGTGTGTCAGGTAGTGACTAGCAACACAAGGTGTGTCAGGTAGTGACTAGCAACACAAGGTGCGTCAGCAACACAAGGTGCGTCAGTGATTAGCAACACAAGGTGTGTCAGGTAGTGACTAGCAACACAAGGTGTGTCAGGTAGTGACTAGCAACACAAGGTGTGTCAGGTAGTGACCAGCAACACAAGGTGTGTCAGGTAGTGACTAGCAACACAAGGTGCGTCAGGCAGTGATTAGCAACACAAGGTGTGTCAGGTAGTGACTAGCAACACAAGGTGTGTCAGGTAGTGACTAGCAACACAAGGTGTGTCAGGTAGTGACCAGCAACACAAGGTGTGTCAGGTAGTGACTAGCAACACAAGGTGTGTCAGGTAGTGACCAGCAACACAAGGTGTGTCAGGTAGTGACTAGCAACACAAGGTGTGTCAGGTAGTGACCAGCAACACAAGGTGTGTCAGGTAGTGACTAGCAACACAAGGTGTGTCAGGTAGTGACCAGCAACACAAGGTGTGTCAGGTAGTGACTAGCAACACAAGGTGTGTCAGACAGTGACCAACAACACAAGGTGTGTCAGACAGTAACCAGCAACACAAGGTGTGTCAGACAGTGACCAGCAACACAAGGTGTGTCAGACAGTGACCAGCAACACAAGGTGTGTCAGACAGTGACCAACAACACAAGGTGTGTCAGACAGTGACCAACAACACAAGGTGTGTCAGACAGTGACCAGCAACACAAGGTGTGTCAGACAGTGACCAACAACACAAGGTGTGTCAGACAGTAACCAGCAACACAAGGTGTGTCAGACAGTGACCAACAACACAAGGTGTGTCAGACAGTGACCAGCAACACAAGGTGTGTCAGGTAGTGACCAGCAACACAAGGTGTGTCAGACAGTGACCAGCAACACACGGTGTTCCAGACAGTGACCAGCAACACAAGGTGTGTCAGACAGTGACCAGCAACACAAGGTGTGTCAGACAGTGACCAGCAACACAAGGTGTGTCAGGTAGTGACCAGCAACACAAGGTGTGTCAGGCAGTGACTAGCAACACAAGGTGCGTCAGGCAGTGACTAGCAACACAAGGTGTGTCAGACAGTGACCAGCAACACAAGGTGTGTCAGACAGTGACCAACAACACAAGGTGTGTCAGACAGTGACCAGCAACACAAGGTGTGTCAGATAGTGACCAGGAACACAAGGTGTGTCAGACAGTGACCAGCAACACACGGTGTGCCAGACAGTGACCAGCAACACAAGGTGTGTCAGACAGTGACCAGCAACACAAGGTGTGTCAGACAGTGACCAGCAACACAAGGTGTGTCAGGTAGTGACCAGCAACACAAGGTGTGTCAGGTAGTGACCAGCAACACAAGGTGTGTTAGACAGTGACCAGCAACACAAGGTGTGTCAGACAGTGACCAGCAACACAAGGTGTGTCAGACAGTGACCAGCAACAGACGGTGTGTCAGACAGTGACCAGCAACACAAGGTGTGTCAGACAGTGACCAGCAACACAAGGTGTGTCAGACAGTGACCAGCAACACAAGGTGTGTCAGACAGAGACCAACAACACAAGGTGTGTCAGACAGTGACCAGCAACACAAGGTGTGTCAGACAGTGACCAGCAACACAAGGTGTGTGAGACAGTGACCAGCAACACAAGGTGTGTCAGACAGTGACCAGCAACACAAGGTGTGTCAGACAGTGACCAGCAACACAATGTGTGTCAGACAGTGGCCAGCAACACAAGGTGTGTCAGACAGTGACCAACAACACAAGGTGTGTCAGACAGTGACCAACAACACAAGGTGTGTCAGACAGTGACCAGCAACACTGGGTGTGTCAGACAGTGACCAGCAACACAAGGTGTGTCAGACAGTGACCAACAACACAAGGTGTGTCAGACAGTGACCAGCAACACAAGGTGTGTCAGACAGTGACCAGCAACACAAGGTGTGTGAGACAGTGACCAGCAACACAAGGTGTGTCAGACAGTGACCAGCAACACAAGGTGTGTCAGACAGTGACCAGCAACACAAGGTGTGTCAGACAGTTGCCAGCAACACAAGGTGTGTCAGACAGTGACCAACAACACAAGGTGTGTCAGACAGTGACCAGCAACACAAGGTGTGTCAGGTAGTGACCAGCAACACAAGGTGTGTCAGGTAGTGACCAGCAACACAAGGTGTGTCAGGTAGTGACCAGCAACACAAGGTGTGTCAGACAGTGACCAGCAACACAAGGTGTGTCAGACAGTGACCAGCAACACAAGGTGTGTCAGACAGTGACCAGCAACACAAGGTGTGTGAGACAGTGACCAGCAACACACGGTGTGTCAGACAGTGACCAGCAACACAAGGTGTGTCAGACAGTGACCAGCAACACAAGGTGTGTCAGACAGTGACCAGCAACACAAGGTGTGTCAGACAGTGACCAACAACACTGGGTGTGTCAGACAGTGACCAGCAACACAAGGTGTGTCAGACAGTGACCAGCAACACAAGGTGTGTGAGACAGTGACCAGCAACACAAGGTGTGTCAGACAGTGACCAGCAACACAAGGTGTGTCAGACAGTGACCAGCAACACAAAGTGTGTCAGACAGTGGCCAGCAACACAAGGTGTGTCAGACAGTGACCAACAACACAAGGTGTGTCAGACAGTGACCAGCAACACAAGGTGTGTCACGTAGTGACCAGCAACACAAGGTGTGTCAGGTAGTGACCAGCAACACAAGGTGTGTCAGGTAGTGACCAGCAACACAAGGTGTGTTAGACAGTGACCAGCAACACAAGGTGTGTCAGACAGTGGCCAGCAACACAAGGTGTGTCAGACAGTGACCAGCAACACAAGGTGTGTGAGACAGTGACCAGCAACACACGGTGTGTCAGACAGTGACCAGCAACACAAGGTGTGTCAGACAGTGACCAGCAACACAAGGTGTGTCAGACAGTGACCAGCAACACAAGGTGTGTCAGACAGTGACCAACAACACAAGGTGTGTCAGACAGTGACCAGCAACACAAGGTGTGTCAGACAGTGACCAGCAACAGACGGTGTGTCAGACAGTGACCAGCAACACAAGGTGTGTCAGACAGTGACCAGCAACACAAGGTGTGTCAGACAGTGACCAGCAACACAAGGTGTGTCAGACAGTGGCCAGCAACACAAGGTGTGTCAGACAGTGACCAACAACACAAGGTGTGTCAGACAGTGACCAACAACACAAGGTGTGTCAGACAGTGACCAGCAACACTGGGTGTGTCAGACAGTGACCAGCAACACAAGGTGTGTCAGACAGTGACCAACAACACAAGGTGTGTCAGACAGTGACCAGCAACACTGGGTGTGTCAAACAGTGACCAACAACACAAGGTGTGTCAGACAGTGACCAGCAACACTGGGTGTGTCAAACAGTGATCAACCTCGTTATGACGGGCAGAGTAAACAAGAGAGGTAAACCCTAATGAAATGTTGAGTGTGGTTGCAGGGGTCGAGTGATAGCTCCTGGCCACGCCTCTTCACTGGTCATTAGTAGGTCTACTCTCTTCCTGCTACATGTGCTTTATCATACCTCTTCTTAAAACTATGTATGGATCTTGCCTCCATTATATCACTCTTCAGACTGTTCCACTTCTTAACAACTCTATGACTGAATATGTACTTCCTAACATCCCTGTGACTCATCTGTGTCTTCAACTTCCACATCTGACCCCTTGTTGCTGTGTCCCATCTCTGGAACATTCTGTCTTTGTCCACTTTGTCAGTTCCTCTCAATATTTTGTATGTCGTTATCATTTCTCCGCTATCTCTCCTGTCCTCCAGGTTGAGTTCCCTTAACCCCTTAGCACCGGGACTAGTTTTGTTGCAAACTTCTGCACATTCTCCAATTTCTGGATGTGCTTGACCAGGTGTGGGTTCCATACCGTTTGTGTGTGTACTCACCTCACCTAATTGTACTCACCTAATTGTGGTTGCAGGGGTCGAGACTCAGCTCCTGGCCCCGCCTCTTTACTGATCGCTGCTAGGTCCTCTCCCTCTCTGCTTCCTGAGCTTCGTCATACCTCTTCTTAAAACTATGTATGGTTCCTGCCTCCACTACTTCACTTTCTAGGCTATTCCACTGCCTGACGACTCTATGACTGAAGAAATACTTCCTAACGTCCCTGTGGCTCGCCTGAGTCTTCAGCTTCCAGTTGTGACCCCTTGTTTCTGTGTCCCCTCTCTGGAACATCCTATCTCTGTCCACCTTGCCTATTCCCCGCAGTATCTTGTATGTCGTTATCATGCCTCCCCTGACCCTTCTGTCCTCCAGTGTCGTCAGTCCGATTTCCCTCAACCTTTCCTCGTACGACATTCCCCTGAGATCTGGGACTAGCCTTGTTGCAAACCTTTGTACTTTCTCTAACTTCTTGACGTGCTTGACCAGGTGTGGTTTCCAGACTGGTGGTGTGTGTGTGTGTGTGTGTGTGTGTGTACTCACCTAGTTGTACTCACCTAGTTGAGGTTGCGGGGGTCGAGTCCGAGCTCCTGGCCCCGCCTCTTCACTGATCGCTACTAGGTCACTCTCCCTGAGCCGTGAGCTTTATCATACCTCTGCTTAAAGCTATGTATGGATCCTGCCTCCACTACATCGCTTCCCGAACTATTTCACTTACTGACTACTCTGTGGCTGAAGAAATACTTCCTAACATCCCTGTGATTCATCTGTGTCTTCAACTTCCAACTGTGTCCCCTTGTTACTGTGTCCAATCTCTGGAACATTCTGTCTTTGTCCACCTTGTCAATTCCTCTCAGTATTTTGTATGTCGTTATCATGTCCCCCCTATCTCTCCTGTCCTCCAGTGTCGTCAGGTTGATTTCCCTTAACCTCTCCTCGTAGGACATACCTCTTAGCTCTGGGACTAGTCTTGTTGCAAACCTTTGCACTTTCTCTAGTTTCTTTACGTGCTTGGCTAGGTATGGGTTCCAAACTGGCGCCGCATACTCCAATATGGGCCTAACGTACACGGTGTACAGGGTCCTGAATGATTCCTTATTAAGATGTCGGAATGCTGTTCTGAGGTTTGCTAGGCGCCCATATGCTGCAGCAGTTATTTGGTTGATGTGCGCTTCAGGAGATGTGCCTGGTGTTATACTCACCCCAAGATCTTTTTCCTTGAGTGAGGTTTGTAGTTTCTGGCCCCCTAGACTGTACTCCGTCTGCGGTCTTCTTTGCCCTTCCCCAATCTTCATGACTTTGCACTTGGTGGGATTGAACTCCAGGAGCCAATTGCTGGACCAGGTCTGCAGCCTGTCCAGATCCCTTTGTAGTTCTGCCTGGTCTTCGATCGAGTGAATTCTTCTCATCAACTTCACGTCATCTGCAAACAGGGACACCTCAGAGTCTATTCCTTCCGTCATGTCGTTCACAAATACCAGAAACAGCACTGGTCCTAGGACTGACCCCTGTGGGACCCCGCTGGTCACAGGTGCCCAGACTGACACCTCGCCACGTACCATGACTCGCTGCTGTCTTCCTGACAAGTATTCCCTGATCCATTGTAGTGCCTTCCCTGTTATCCCTGCTTGGTCCTCCAGTTTTTGCACCAATCTCTTGTGTGGAACTGTGTCAAACGCCTTCTTGCAGTCCAAGAAAATGCAATCCACCCACCCCTCTCTCTCTTGTCTTACTGCTGTCACCATGTCATAGAGCTCCAGTAGGTTTGTGACACAGGATTTCCCGTCCCTGAAACCATGTTGGCTGCTGTTGATGAGATCGTTCCTTTCTAGGTGTTCCACCACTCTTCTCCTGATAATCTTCTCCATGATTTTGCATACTATACATGTCAGTGACACTGGTCTGTAGTTTAATGCTTCATGTCTGTCTCCTTTTTTAAAGATTGGGACTACATTTGCTGTCTTCCATGCCTCAGGCAATCTCCCTGTTTCGATAGATGTATTGAATATTGTTGTTAGGGGTACACATAGCGCCTCTGCTCCCTCTCTCAATACCCATGGGGAGATGTTATCTGGCCCCATTGCATTTGAGGTATCTAGCTCACTCAGAAGCCTCTTCACTTCTTCCTCGGTTGTGTGCACTGTGTCCAGCACATGGTGGTGTGCCCCACCTCTCCGTCTTTCTGGAGCCCCTTCTGTCTCCTCTGTGAACACTTCTTTGAATCTCTTGTTGAGTTCCTCACATACTTCACGGTCATTTCTTGTTGTCTCTCCTCCTTCCTTCCTTAGCCTGATTACCTGGTCCTTGACTGTTGTTTTCCTCCTGATGTGGCTGTACAACAGTTTCGGGTCAGATTTGGCTTTTGCTGCTATGTCGTTTTCATATTGACTTTGGGCCTCCCTTCTTATCTGTGCATATTCGTTTCTGGCTCTTCGACTGCTCTCCTTATTCTCCTGGGTCCTTTGCCTTCTATATTTCTTCCATTCCCTAGCACACTTGGGTTTTGCCTCCCTGCACCTTTGGGTAAACCATGGGCTCATCCTGGCTTTTTCATTATTCCTGTTACCTTTGGGTACAAACCTCTCCTCAGCCTCCTTGCATTTTGTTGCTACATATTCCATCATCTCATTAACTGGCTT
>NC_091305.1:39816490-39838990 GCF_038502225.1 Cherax quadricarinatus
GGATAGAACGAAACAGAATAACTTGGAGAGCGTATAAATCTGTATTGGAGGGAAGGTGGGGTACAGGTCTGCCAAGGAAAGTTGGAGGGAGGGGGTAAACGAGGTTTTGTGTGTGAAGGGCTTTGACTTTCAGCAAGCGTGCCTCAGAGTATTAGATATGAGCAAGTGGAGACATATGGCTTTTATGACTTGACGTGCTGCTGTAGTGTGAGCAAAGAAACATTCATGAAGGTATTCAGGGAAACCAGTTAGCCGGACTTGAGTCCTGGAGATGGGAAATAAAATATCGGCAGTCTGAAGAAGGGGATGTTAATGTTGCAGTTTTATTACTGCAGTGTAGACGCGCCTCTGGTAAGACAGTGATAGAGCGAATGATGATGGAATTGTTTCTTCTTCTTTTTAGGGTTATTCTGCCTTGGTGGAAAAGTATATATATATATATACATACATATATATATATATATATATATATATATATATATATATATATATATATATATATATATATATATATATATATATATATATATATATATATATATATAAAGGAGAAAAGGAGAACAAAGGGGCGTGGAATAAAGAGAGTGGGAAGGACGACGTGATAACGAATGAAAAATATTAATTGAATAGTGGAAGAGGGAAGAGATGAGAGAGATTACTGGATGATGAATGGTGAGAGGGAAGGTGGAAGCTGCGTTACTATGGTTACCGCGTGACGGGGGGGAAGTTAGTACTAAGAGGTCGTGATGGGTTGTGAAGGGGTCGTGATGGGTAGTGAGAGGTAGTGAGGGGTCGTAATGGGTAGTGAGAGGTAGTGAGGGGTCGTAATGGGTCGTGATGGGTCGTGAGGGGTTGTGATGGGTCGTGATGGGTAGTGAGGGGTCGTAATGGGTTGTGAGAGGTCGTGATGGGTCGTGAAGAGGTCGTGATGGGTCGTGAAGGGATCATGATGTGTCGTAAAGGGGTCGTGATGGGTAACTAGAGGTCGTAAAGAGTCGTGAAGGGTCGCGAAGGGGTCATGAACAGTCGTGATGTGATAGCAATAATGATAACATTGATGCAATATTATTGATGTAATAACACTGATGTGATAACACTGATGTGATAGCACTGATGTGATACCACTGATGTGATATCACTGATGTGATAGCACTGATGTGATAGCACTGATGTGATAGCACTGATGTGATATCACTGATGTGATAACACTGATGTGATATCACTGATGTAATAACACTGATGTGATAGCACTAATGTGATATCACTGATGTGATAGCACTGATGTGATAGCACTGATGTGATATCACTGATGTGATAGCACTGATGTGATAGCACTGATGTGATATCACTGATGTGATAGCACTGATGTGATAGCACTGATGTGATAGCACTGATGTGATAGCACTGATGTGATATCACTGATGTGATAGCACTGATGTGATAGCACTGATGTGATAGCACTGATGTGATAACACTGATGTGATAACACTGATGTGATAGCACTGATGTGATAGCACTGATGTGATATCACTGATGTGATAGCACTGATGTGATAGCACTGATGTGATAGCACTAATGTGATATCACTGATGTGATAGCACTGATGTGATAGCACTGATGTGATATCACTGATGTGATAGCACTGATGTGATAGCACTGATGTGATAGCACTGATGTGATAACACTGATGTGATAACACTGATGTGATAGCACTGATGTGATTGCACTGATGTGATAACACTGATGTGATAAAACTGATGTAATAACATTGATGTGATAACACTGATGTGATAACACTGATGTGATATCACTGATGTGATATCACTGATGTAATAACACTGATGTGATAACACTGGTGTGATAACATTGATGTGATAACACTGATGTGATAACACTGATGTGATATCACTGATGTGATAGCACTGATGTGATAACACTGATGTGATAACACTGATGTGATAACACTGATGTGATATCACTGATGTAATAACACTGATGTGATAACACTGATGTGATATCACTGATGTAATAACACTGATGTGATAACACTGATGTGATATCACTGATGTAATAACACTGATGTGATAACACTGATGTGATATCACTGATGTAATAACACTGATGTGATAACACTGATGTGATATCACTGATGTAATAACACTGATGTGATAACACTGATGTGATATCACTGATGTAATAACACTGATGTGATAACGCAGATGTAATAACATTGATGTGATAACACTGATATGATAACACTGATGTGATAACACTGATGTGATATCACTGATGTGATAACACTGATGTGATAACACTGATGTGATATCACTGATGTGATAACACTGATGTGATAACACTGATGTGATATCACTGATGTGATAACACTGATGTGATAACACTGATATAACACTGATGTGATAACACTGATGTGATAACACTGATGTGATAACACTGATATAACAATGATGTGATAACACTGATGTGATAACACTAATAAAACACTGATATGTTAACACTGATGTGATAACACTGATGTGATAACACTGATATAACACTGATGTGATAACACTGATGTGATAACACTGATATAACACTGATGTGATAACACTGATGTGATAACACTGATATAACACTGATGTGATAACACTAATAAAACACTGATATGTTAACACTGATGTGATAACACTGATGTGATAACACTGATATAACACTGATGTGATAACACTGATGTGATAACACTGATATAACACTGATGTGATAACACTGATGTGATAACACTGATATAACACTGATGTGATAACACTGATGTGATAACACTAATAAAACACTGATATGTTAACACTGATGTGATAACACTAATATGATAACACTGATGTGATAACACTGATATAACAATGATGTGATAACACTGATGTGATAACACTGATATAACACTGATGTGATAACACTGATGTGATAACACTAATAAAACACTGATATGTTAACACTAATATGATAACACTGATGTGATAACACTGATATAACAATGATGTGATAACACTGATATAACAATGATGTGATAACACTGATGTGATAACACTAATAAAACACTGATATGTTAACACTGATGTGATAACACTAATATGATAACACTGATGTGATAGCACTGATATAACAATGATGTGATAACACTGATGTGATAACACTAATAAAACACTGATATGTTAACAGTGATGTGATAACACTGATGTGATAACACTGATATGTTAACACTGATGTGATAACACTGATATGATAACACTGATGTGATATCGCTGATGTGATAACACTGATGTGATAACACTAATATGATAACACTGATGTGATAACACTGATATAACACTGATGTGATAACACTAATATGTTAACACTGATGTAATAACACTGATATGATAACGCTGATGTGATAACACTGATGTGATAACACTGATGTGATAACACTGATATGATAACACTGATGTGATAACACTAATAAATCACAGATGTGATAACACTGATGTGATAACACTGATATGATAACACTGATGTGATAACACTGATGTGATAACACTGATGTGATAACACTGATATGATAACACTGATGTGATAACACTAATAAATCACAGATGTGATAACACTGATGTGATAACACTGATATGATAACACTGATGTGATAACACTGATGTGATAACATTGATGTGATAACACTGATATGTTAACACTGATGTGATAACACTGATGTGATAACACTGATATGATAACACTGATATGATAACACTGATGTGATAACACTGATGTGATAACATTGATGTGATAACACTGATATAACAATGATGTGATAACACTGATATAACAATGATGTGATAACACTGATGTGATAACACTAATAAATCACAGATGTGATAACACTGATGTGATAACACTGATATAACAATGATGTGATAACACTGATATAACAATGATGTGATAACACTGATGTGATAACACTAATAAATCACAGATGTGATAACACTGATGTGATAACACTGATATGATAACACTGATGTGATAACACTGATGTGATAACATTGATGTGATAACACTGATATGTTAACACTGATGTGATAACATTTAAAGTGAACTGGCGGATATAAGTGGCATGCTAAGTGTATATAGACAGACTATCAAGTGTGCAAAGTCTGTAAGTGAACTGACAGCCTCTAAGTTACGTCTCATGAAGTGACAGTCACTGACAGTCTTTTCAGTCATGTCAACAGAAGTGGAACGAAGAGACAACGGCAGCTCTAACAGGTCATTTACTGTTTACCTCTGTTACCAGGTGACTCCAAACACTGTAATTATCTTTGTAATAAAGTTGGTAGAATTACCCACAATACGTAAAGTAAAAGGACACAAGTGCAACTAATGTGACATTTTATTGTGGCAACGTTTCGCTCTCCAGGAGCTTTATCAATGGCTTGATAAAGCTCCTGGCGAACGAAACGTTGCCACAATAAAATGTCACATTAGTTGCAATTATTTTTGGCAGATTGAATTCACAAATTGTAGATTCTTGACAGGTTGAATCCAAGTGTCTAGTTTCCTTGACAGACTGAATAAATGTTTGTAATTCTTTAACAGACTGAATCTAAAATGACAATTTTTTTTGGAAATAAATGGTATAAAATACCGACACAATGGAAATATAAACACATATGCAGTATAATGTGATCCTTTATTGACTACGTTTCGTGAGTATATATATACTCGCGTTCCTTCCACCCCAGGTAGTTCTGTTTGTGACTTGAAAAAGCCCACTGTGTGGGCGAAACGTAGTCAATAAAGGATCACATTATACTGCATATGTGTTTATATTTCCACAATTTTTTTTGTCAGATTGAAGTCAAATTACTCTTTTTACCTTGACAGATCCATCCAAATGTTGTACTTTCTTGGCAAATTGAATTTAAAGGTACTTTATTAACAGACTGAATCCAAACGTAGTATTTTCTCGACAGATTAAATCCAAAAATTGGCTTTCTTTGGCAGACTTAATCCAAAGGTGTTTCCTGGAAAGAGTTGATGCGCATATTTTGTGTCTTAATTGGATGCTCTCTGGTACCTAGCAGCAAATAGGTACCTAGAGCTTAGTCAACTGTTAGCAGTGAACAGGTACCCACGACCTATGTAGAATTTATTTGGTTAAAAATCCGAATATTCCCTTTGAGTCTGTAAACTCTGTCAACATCTCTGTTGTTTCTGGCATAACCTTAACCTCACTCGACTTCGAAACAGGCACTCTGCCCCCAGGCACTCTGCCCCCAGGCACCCTGCCCCCAGGCACTTTGCCCCAGGCACTCCGCCCCAGGCACTCTGCCCCAGGCACTCTGCCCCAGGCACTCTGCCCCAGGCACTCTGCCCCAGGCACTCTGCCCCAGGCACCCTGCCCCCAGGCACCCTGCCCCCAGGCACCCTGCCCAAAGGCACTCTGCCCCAGGCACCCTGTCCCAGGCACTCTGCCCCAGGCTCTCTGCCCCCAGGCACTCTGCCCCAGGCAGTCTGCCCCCAGTCACCTTGCCCCCAGGCACCCTGCCCCAAGGCACATTGCCCCAGGCACCCTGCCCCCAGGCACCCTGCCACAGACACCCTGCCACAGACACCCTGCCACAGGCACTCTGCCCCAAGGCACTCTGCCCCAGGCACCCTGCCCCAAGGCACTCTGCCCCCAGGCACCCTGCCCCCAGGCACCCTGCCCCCAGGCACCCTGCCCCAAGGCACCCTGCCCCCAGGCACCCTGCCCCCAGGCACTCTGCCCCCAGGCACCCTGCCCCCAGGCACCCTGCCCCCAGGCACCCTGCCCCCAGGCACCCTGCCCCCAGGCACCCTGCCCCCAGGCACTCTGCCCCAGGCACTCTGCTCCAGGCACTCTGCCAAAGGCACCCTGCCCCCAGGCACCCTGCCCCCAGGCACCCTGCCCCCAGGCACTCTGCCCCCAGGCACTCTGCCCCAAGGCACCCTGCCTCCAGGCACCCTGCCCCAAGGCACCCTGCCCCCAGGCACCCTGCCCCCAGGCACTCTGCCCCCAGGCACCCTGCCCCCAGGCACCCTGCCCCCAGGCACCCTGCCCCCAGGCACCCTGCCCCCAGGCACTCTGCCCCCAGGCACCCTGCCTCCAGGCACCCTGCCCCCAGGCACTCTGCCCCCAGGCACCCTGCCCCCAGGCACCCTGCCCCCAGGCACCCTGCCCCCAGGCACCCTGCCCCCAGGCACCCTGCCCCCAGGCACCCTGCCCCCAGGCACCCTGCCCCCAGGCACTCTGCCCCCAGGCACCCTGCCCCCAGGCACTCTGCCCCCAGGCACCCTGCCCCCAGGCACTCTGCCCCCAGGCACTCTGCCCCCAGGCACTCTGCCCCCAGGCACTCTGCTCCCAGGCACTCTGCCCCCAGGCCCCCTGCCCCCAGGCACTCTGCCCCCAGGCACTCTGCCCCCAGGCACTCTGCTCCCAGGCACTCTGCCCCCAGGCACTCTGCCCCCAGGCACTCTGCCCCCAGGCACTCTGCCCCCAGGCACTCTGCCCCCAGGCACTCTGCCCCCAGGCACTCTGCCCCCAGGCACTCTGCCCCCAGGCACTCTGCCCCCAGGCACTCTGCCCCCAGGCACTCTGCTCCCAGGCACTCTGCCCCCAGGCACCCTGCCCCCAGGCACCCTGCCCCCAGGCACTCTGCCCCCAGGCACTCTGCCCCCAGGCACTCTGCCCCCAGGCACTCTGCTCCCAGGCACTCTGCCACCAGGCACTCTGCCCCCAGGCACTCTGCCCCCAGGCACTCTGCCCCCAGGCACTCTGCCCCCAGGCACCCTGCCCCCAGGCACCCTGCCCCCAGGCACCCTCACCCCAGGCACCCTGCCCCCAGGCACCCTGCCCCCAGGCACCCTGCCCCCAGGCACCCTGCCCCCAGGCACCCTGCCCCCAGGCACCCTGCCCCCAGGCACCCTGCCCCAAGGCACCCTGCCCCCAGGCACCCTGCCCCCAGGCACCCTGCCCCCAGGCACCCTGCCCCCAGGCACCCTGCCCCAAGGCACCCTGCCCCCAGGCACCCTGCCCCCAGGCACTCTGCCCCCAGGCACCCTGCCCCAGGCACCCTGCCCCCAGGCACCCTGCCCCCAGGCACCCTGCCCCCAGGCACTCTGCCCCCAGGCACCCTGCCCCCAGGCACCCTGCCCCCAGGCACCCTGCCCCCAGGCACTCTGCCCCCAGGCACTCTGCCCCCAGGCACTCTGCCCCCAGGCACTCTGCCCCCAGGCACTCTGCCCCCAGGCACTCTGCCCCCAGGCACTCTGCCCCCAGGCACTCTGCTCCCAGGCACTCTGCCCCCAGGCACCCTGCCCCCAGGCACTCTGCCCCCAGGCACTCTGCCCCCAGGCACTCTGCTCCCAGGCACTCTGCCCCCAGGCACTCTGCCCCCAGGCACTCTGCCCCCAGGCACTCTGCCCCCAGGCACTCTGCCCCCAGGCACTCTGCTCCCAGGCACTCTGCCCCCAGGCACCCTGCCCCCAGGCACCCTGCCCCCAGGCACTCTGCCCCCAGGCACTCTGCCCCCAGGCACTCTGCCCCCAGGCACTCTGCTCCCAGGCACTCTGCCCCCAGGCACTCTGCCCCCAGGCACTCTGCCCCCAGGCACTCTGCCCCCAGGCACTCTGCCCCCAGGCACTCTGCCCCCAGGCACTCTGCCCCAGGCCCAGTCTCGTGAAACTCTTTCTTCATCAACAACTGTAAGGAACTACTATCGAGTAGTTTAACTCCAACTGTCACGGCGTTGATCAACGCATCTACAACAACTGTCACGGCGTTGATCAACGCATCTACGACAACTGTCACGGCGTTGATCAACGCATCTACGACAACTGTCACGGCGTTGATCAACGCATCTACGACAACTGTCACGGCGTTGATCAACGCATCTACGACAACTGTCACGGCGTTGATCAACGCATCTACGACAACTGTCACGGCGTTGATCAACGCATCTACGACAACTGTCACGGCGTTGATCAACGCATCTACGACAACTGTCACGGCGCTGATCAACGCATCTACGACAACTGTCACGGCGTTGATCAACGCATCTACGACAACTGTCACGGCGCTGATCAACGCATCTACGACAACTGTCACGGCGCTGATCAACGCATCTACGACAACTGTCACGGCGTTGATCAACGCATCTACGACAACTGTCACGGCGCTGATCAACGCATCTACGACAACTGTCACGGCGTTGATCAACGCATCTACGACAACTGTCACGGCGCTGATCAACGCATCTACGACAACTGTCACGGCGTTGATCAATGCATCTACGACAACTGTCACGGCGCTGATCAACGCATCTACGACAACTGTCACGGCGCTGATCAACGCATCTACGACAACTGTCACGGCGTTGATCAACGCATCTACGACAACTGTCACGGAGCTGATCAACGCATCTACGACAACTGTCACGGCGTTGATCAACGCATCTACGACAACTGTCACGGCGTTGATCAACGCATCTACGACAACTGTCACGGCGTTGATCAACGCATCTACGACAACTGTCACGGCGTTGATCAACGCATCTACGACAACTGTCACGGCGTTGATCAACGCATCTACGACAACTGTCACGGCGTTGATCAACGCATCTACGACAACTGTCACGGCGTTGATCAACGCATCTACGACAACTGTCACGGCGTTGATCAACGCATCTACGACAACTGTCACGGCGTTGATCAACGCATCTACGACAACTGTCACGGCGCTGATCAACGCATCTACGACAACTGTCACGGCGTTAATCAACGCATCTACGACAACTGTCACGGCGCTGATCAACGCATCTACGACAACTGTCACGGCGTTGATCAACGCATCTACGACAACTGTCACGGCGCTGATCAACGCATCTACGACAACTGTCACGGCGTTGATCAACGCATCTACGACATCTGTCACGGCGCTGATCAACGCATCTACGACAACTGTCACGGCGTTGATCAACGCATCTACGACATCTGTCACGGCGCTGATCAACGCATCTACGACAACTGTCACGGCGTTGATCAACGCATCTACGACATCTGTCACGGCGTTGATCAACGCATCTACGACAACTGTCACGGCGTTGATCAACGCATCTACGACAACTGTCACGGCGTTGATCAACGCATCTACGACAACTGTCACGGCGTTGATCAACGCATCTACGACAACTGTCACGGCGTTGATCAACGCATCTACGACAACTGTCACGGCGTTGATCAACGCATCTACGACAACTGTCACGGCGTTGATCAACGCATCTACAACAACTGTCACGGCGTTGATCAACGCATCTACGACAACTGTCACGGCGTTGATCAACGCATCTACGACAACTCTCCGAATACTTAAAAAAATATCTCTAAAAATGGATGTTAATTTTCTGCTTTAATAAAAAAATTAGAGTGTGGAGGTGATGGCAAGATGGCGTCCTCTGGCTTGCAGAAATCTCGCAGGAAACCCGTTTTTTGATCGTTTTTTTTTTAGTTTACATAGTTTTTATGATCTGATATTTACATTGGAAAGTAGATCTTGTGATTTCACGGCCACTGGTTGTTTTGACACTAATATTAAGTAGGGAAATATTAATGAAACAGTCACAAACACGTATGTACAAACTGACAGGTGAATATGTCCGTCACATACTATTGTCTACATAATGTTTTTTGAAGAGGTGGAGCGTGTGGCACTCCTTGAAGGCTAGCGTCAGACAGAGTGGCACCCTGCAGTGCTGATAGTGCACTGCACCATCACCGCCGCCTCCAGTGAAAGTTTGCATATGTTTTCTATTTGTCCTCACTGTTCCACACACATCAGTATTTTTCACATGTATTACGAACACAGGTATTGAATGGCCTGTGAGACCTGGTCGTAATGGGAAATGGCGAAAAACAAACTCAGCAGTAGACTATAATGTATGTTTTGCCTTCACCCACTATGTACAGGAATGTACAATATGTACAGATAAAATGATAATAATTGTACACCACGGTGACAGATGGCAAAGCAGAAGTCAGAGTGCACCGTGCTCAGCCAGCAGGTAGGCAAGTCTGCCAGTGCTTACCGCAGGTGAACCGCGTTGCTTCAGCTTTGGCGGGCTTGCCTGTGATTGGTCAATGAACCAAGGCACTAATTTAACGTCGGGTACCCTATTCTTCGTTAAACCTTAAGCACCCGGTTCACTGGTTGGGAGGCAGCCTATATGGGAGTGTGACATACGCCGAATAAACTGTAATATACTCTTCGCATGCGACAACATGAATAAGATCAGCGAATATAGGGCTGTATACCAGGTGTCAATGAACACTGTATGGCCCTTTCCAAGGTATGGTTCCATCATCTTCCGAGACCAGCATCACCGGAAATGCCTAACATCCGCCTGGCATCATGCAGTGTGTTCCTCCCAGTGTATACACTGACATCAAACACCAGGCCAGTCTCTCATAAAAAGTTTTATACCAGAACGATTACATTTGCTTGGTATACATTGCTTGGACGACAGTCGTCCCTTGAACAGAATCAAGGACTCGTTGACAACAAGGTTCCTGAAGGGATAAAAGTAGGCACTGAATTATAATTTCAGGTACATAATTACTTCTCCAATTTTGTATTGCAGGAAATTTCTGTTGGGTGTATTCGTGTCCTAGAAGTGCAACATTCGTAGCAGCAGCGTGAATTCGTTGCAAGGGAGGAGGAGGTCACGGAAGACTGATGTACCGATGTTGTGCTCTGTGGACCAATACTATGCTATACTGTGCTGTTTGGTGTAAGAGATAACGATGACTGTGGCAAGGAATAGATACATTTGGGCCACAGCGGTAATAATTGTTGGTCTAGTTGACGATCAGATTCATGAACGGCTCATTAAAGTACTGTTAGAAGTACTCAAACTCCGAGGACTCGTAGATGATAAGACATTCTGGCAGGATGCCAGTACTAGTGTGACATCAAAGCTGCAAGGATGTGGCACGAATGTTGCACATGGGTCATCTGGGTCATTATCAAGGTTTCTCGATATTTCCTTGATCACCTGCACACGAAAATCTCTCCCTATGAAAGCAAAAGACTCGGCAGGAGGTGCAAAATTCCTCCGATGAAAAGCAACGGCGCCACGAGTACACTGAGAGACAACACAATAAATATCCGGGACCCAAGGCTGTTCAACTGCCTCCCAGCATACATAAGAGGGATTACCACTAGACCCCTGACTGTCTTCAAGAAGGCACTGGACAGGCACCTAACGTCAGTACCTGAATAACCGGGCTATGGTTCATACATCAGTTTGCGTGCGACCAGCAGTAACAGCCTGGTTAATCAGACCCTGATCCACCATGAGGCCTGGTCTCAGATCGAGCCGCGGGGGCGTTAACCCCCGAAACCTTCTCCAGGTCTCCAGGTAAACATCTGTCTCAAAGCCACTAAACTCAGGAGAGTGTAAATACGACATGACGTAAGCTGAATCTCTGGGGTTTGTCACACTGTTTGCAGCAGATGGAACGAAAAAATAACATGAAGGACTTGTAATGTTAGAAGATCTCACTTTCAAGGGCCACAGCAGTGTAAGTGTCACAACCGCGAGGAAAATGACAGGGCGGATAACGAGAACTTTCAAAACAAGAGATGAAAAGTCAGTGATAGTCTTTTTTAAGTAACTTTTTGTGTCTAGGCCGGAATACTGCGTCATTTAAGGGAAGTGAACCTGCAGAACTAGACAATGTACAGAGAACCTTCACTCTTAGTATTAGTTCACTCAACTATCTCAATTATTTTTAGAGTTCGAAGTCCCTGGACCTGTACTCCTTGGAGCGCAGGTGATAAAGATACATCATATACAACATTTGGGTATCTTTATTGTTGAAACGTTTCGCCTACACAGTAGGCTTCTTCAGTCAAATACAGAGGCAGCGGGTGTAGTAGTGAAATAAGGTGATGCTATCAGTCCATCAGCCTTCGAGAAAAAGTATTTGAGGTAGTCAGTCCCTCAGCCTGGAGAAGAACTCGGCTCCACAGAACTGAATTCTTCTCCAAGTGCCACGAGTACACTGAGTGCTACAGTAAATGTATTGTTTCCATAACTTTTCAACAGCCTCTGTTTTAGACTCTAGGTGAGTCAGACACTCCACTGTGAGTGATGGTGAGTGAAGTCTACCAACCACACTTTACTCACCTATTTGTACTCACCTCTTCACCCCGCCTCTTCACTGACTGCTAC
This sequence comes from Cherax quadricarinatus, assembly GCF_038502225.1. Classification (NCBI taxonomy): domain Eukaryota; kingdom Metazoa; phylum Arthropoda; class Malacostraca; order Decapoda; family Parastacidae; genus Cherax; species Cherax quadricarinatus. Next base: position 39,828,763 of record NC_091305.1, read on the forward strand.
TAGGTCATCTCTCTCTTTGCTCCATGAACTTTATCAAACTTCATCTTAAAACTATGTATGGATCCTGCTTGCACTACGTCATTTTCCAGAATATTCCACTTCCTGACAACTCTATGACTAAAGAAATACTTCCTAACATCCCTTTGACTTATCTGAGTCTTCAACTTCCAATTGTGACCTCTTGTTCCCTTAACCCTTCTTCGTAGGACATTCCCCTTAGCTCTGGAACTAGTCTTGTTTCAAACCTTTGCACTTTCACTAATTTCTTAACGTGCTTGACCAGGTGTGGGTTCCAAACTGGTGCTGCATACTCCAGTATGGGCCTGACGTACATGGTGTACAGAGCCTTGAACGCTTCCTTTCCTTGGTATCGGAACGCTATTCTCAGGTTTGCCAGGCGCCCATATGCTGCAACAGTTATCTGGTTGATGTGTGCTTCCGAAGACATGCTCGGTGTTATACTCACCCCAAGATCCTTATCCTTGAGTGAGGTTTGCAGTCTTTGGCCACCTAGACTATACTCTGTCTGCGGTCTTCTTTGCCCTTCCCCGATCTTCATTACATTTGGTGGGGTTAAATTCGAGGAGTCAGTTGCTGGACAAAGCTTCCAGCTTGTCCAGGTCTCTTTGTAGTCCTGCCTGATCCTCATCCGCTTTAATTCTCCTCATTAACTTCACATCATCTGTAAACAGCGACACTTCTGAGTCCTTGTGGCAGTCACGTGTGTACACAGTCTTATTTCACCACCCCATATGTTGCCCACCACACCACCTGTTGCCCACCACACCACCTGTTGCCCACCACACCACCTGTTGCCCACCACACCACCTGTTGCCCGCCACACACACACTGTTGCCCACCACACACACCACCTGTCGCCCACCACACTCACACTGTTGCCCACCACACACACCACCTGTTGCCCACCACACCACCTGTTGCCCACCACACCACCTGTTGCCCACCACACCACCTGTTGCCCACCACACCACCTGTTGCCCACCACACACACACTGTTGCCCACCACACACACCACCTGTCGACCACCACACACACACTGTTGCCCACCACACACACCACCTGCCGCCCACCACACACACACTGTTGCCCACCACACACACCACCTGTCGCCCACCACACACACACTGTTGCCCACCACACCACGTGTTGCCCACCACACACACCACCTGTCGCCCACCACACACACACTGTTGCCCACCACACCACGTGTTGCCCACCACACACACACTGTTGCCCACCACACCACGTGTTGCCCATCACTCTACCTGTTGCCCACCACTCTACCTGTTGCCACCACACCACCTGTTGCCACCACACCATCTGTTGCCCACTACTGTATCTGTTGTCCACCACACCACCTGTTGCCCACCACACACACACTGTTGCCCACCACACATACCACCTGTCGCCCACCACACACACACTGTTGCCCACCACACACACCACCTGTTGCCCACCACACCACCTGTTGCCCCCCACACCACCTGTTGCCCACCACACCACCTGTTGCCCACCACACCACCTGTTGCCCACCACACACACACTGTCGCCCACCACACACACACTGTTGCCCACCACACACACCACCTGTTGCCCACCACACCACCTGTTGCCCACCACACCACCTGTTGCCCACCACACACACCACCTGTTGCCCACCACTATGCCTGTTGCCCACCACACCACGTGTTGCCCATCACTCTACCTGTTGCCCACCACTCTACCTGTTGCCACCACACCACCTGTTGCCCACCACACCATCTGTTGCCCACTACTGTATCTGTTGTCCACCACACCACCTGTTGTCCACCACTTTACCTGCTACCCAACACACTGCCTTTTGTCTACCACACCACCTGTTGCCCATCATACCACCTGTTGTCTACTACCACACCACCTGTTGCCCACCACACCACTTGCTGCCCATTACACCACCTGTTGCCCACCACACCGCCTGTTGTCTACCACACCACCTGTTGCCCACCACTCTCCCTGTTGCCCACCACTCTCCCTACTGCCTGCCACTCTCCCTGTTGCCTGCCACTCTGCCTATTGCCGACCACCTCCCTGTTGCCCACCACTCTCTGTTGCCCACCACTCTCCCTGTTGCCAACTACTCTCCCTGTTGCCCACCACATCGCCTATTGTCTACCACACTACCTGTTGGCCGCCACTCTCTCCGTTGCCCACCACTCTCCCTGTTGCCCGCCACTCTGCCTGTTTCCCACCATTCTGCCCGTTGCTCACCATTTTGCCTGTTGCCCACCATTCTGCCTGTTGCCCACCACTCTCCCTGTTGACCACCATTCTGCCTGCACACAGCAATGATTGTTTTCCCAATATTTCGAGAGTGTAGTGTATGTAGGCTTAACAGTATTTCTTACTCTCGCCTGGGAATAACAATAACTTAGTCTCACCTGGGAATAACAATAACTTAGTCTCACCTTTGAATAACAATAACTTAGTCTCACCTGGGAATAACAATAACTTAGTCTCACCTGGGAATAACAATAATTTAGTCTTACCTGGGAATAACAATAATTTAGTCTTACCTGGGAATAACAATAATTTAGTCTTACCTGGGAATAACAATAACTTAGTCTCACCTGGGAATAACAATAACTTAGTCTCACCTTTGAATAACAATAACTTAGTCTCACCTGGGAGTAACAATAACTTAGTCTCACCTGGGAATAACAATAATTTAGTCTTACCTGGGAATAACAATAACTTAGTCTCACCTGGGAATAACAATAACTTAGTCTCACCTGGGAATAACAATAATTTAGTCTTACCTGGGAATAACAATAATTTAGTCTTACCTGGGAATAACAATAATTTAGTCTTACCTGGGAATAACAATAACTTAGTCTCACCTGGGAGGAACAATAACTTACTTTCACCTGGTAATAAGAACAATTTAACGCAGCTGTTTCAATAATTTTATTCCTAGGTGAGAGTAAGAGATATTATTCCCAGGTGAGAGTTAGCTATATTTAAAGCTAAGTATATTATACAACGTCTCTTTAAGTATAAATATGTTATACCTGGTGAACTGTAGTCCTCTCTAGTCTATAAATATTATTGTTTTAGCTGTAATGTTTTGTATATTGTTAAAACTGAGCATCAGCTGAGGTGTCATATCTGTGAACACATGAAGAATGATTCTTCCGATCGTGTTCAAACTTCTACCCCTGGTGTGGTGTCTTGAGCACGAGCTTCACGTCGCTCTTGTTGGCTGACATAGCCTCAGTTTACCAGTTTTATTGTATAAATAGGGAAATTTACTTAGATTCAATAACTAAAGTACGTTTCTTCAGATCGGCTTTAAATCATCATTGACGATTCCTTCCATAACACTGATGATAACCCAAGAGGTCAGTCCCAGTAGCAGCAAATTTGAAATTTTACTGAAATTGGAATCAGATCAACTACTGTAGAATGCCTCTTCTGATAGTCTTCAAACTTCCACCACTGGTGGCCTTTATTGCAAGATAACTTAGCGCTCACTTTGCCTTGGGTAGATTTTGATTTGCAAAGTGTATTAACTACATTGTTATTCCTTGTACTAACTAGAAAATGCCTCTTCTGATAGTCTTCAAACCCCGAGTGCTGGTGTATCATAACCACAAATATTTTTTGTATTAATTTTGAGTTACATTGGCGTCAGTTCTTCAAATTTTAAATCAATTTTGACAAATTTCTCTTAAAAAAATACAAATAATTATTTATGATTTTAGATAATTTGAAATAAAATATAAATGGGAAGAGAAATTTGAAAAATATGTTTTTATGGCGTTTTTAAATTTAACTTGAATAGACTTTCTTGCCCATCACTGCCCATCACTGCCCATCACTGCCCATCACTGCCCATCACTGCCCATCACTGCCCATCACTGACCATCACTGCCCATCACTGCCCATCACTGACCATCACTGCCCATCACTGCCCATCACTGACCATCACTGCCCATCACTGCCCATCACTGCCCATCACTGCCCATCACTGCCCATCACTGCCCATCACTGCCCATCACTGCCCATCACTGCCCATCACTGCCCATCAAAGCCCATCACTGCATATCACTGCCCATCACTGACCATCACTGACCATCACTGCCCATCACTGCCCATCACTGCATATCACTGACCATCACTGACCATCACTGCCCATCACTGACCATCACTGCCCATCACTGCCCATCACTGCCCATCACTGCCCATCACTGCCCATCACTGCCCATCACTGCCCATCACTGCCCATCACTGACCATCACTGCCCATCACTGACCATCACTGCCCATCACTGCCCATCACTGCCCATCACTGCCCATCACTGCCCATCACTGCTCATCACTGCCCATCACTGCCCATCACTGCCCATCACTGACTATCACTGCCCATCACTGCCCATCACTGACTATCACTGCCCATCACTGCCCATCACTGACTATCACTGCCCATCACTGCCCATCACTGCCCATCACTGACTATCACTGCCCATCACTGACTATCACTGCCCATCACTGACTATCACTGCCCATCACTGACTATTACTGCCCATCACTGACTATCACTACCCATCACTATTACTGCCCATCACTGACTATCACTGCCCATCACTATTACTGCCCATCACTGACTATCACTGCCCATCACTATTACTGCCCATCACTGACTATTATTGCCCATCACTGACTATCAATTCCCATCACTATTACTGCCCATAACTGACTATTACTGCCCATCACTATCACTGCCCATCACTGACTATTACTGCCCATCACTATTACTGCCCATCAATGACTATCACTTCCCATCACTATTACTGCCCATCACTGACTATCACTTCCCATCACTATTACTGCCCATCACTGACTATCACTGACCATCACTATTACTACCCATCACTGACTATTACTACCCATCACTGATTATTACTACACATCACTGACTATTACTACCCATCACTGACTATTACTACCCATCACTGACTATTACTACCCATCACTGACTATTACTACACATCACTGACTATTACTACCCATCACTGACTATTACTACCCATCACTGACTATTACTACCCATCACTGACTATTACTGCCCATCACTATTACTACCCATCACTGACTATTACTGCCCATCACTGACTATTACTACCCATCACTGACTATTACTGCCCATCACTATTACTGCCCATCACTGACTATTACTACCCATCACTGACTATTACTGCCCATCACTGACTATTACTACACATCACTGATTATTACTATGCATCACTGACTATTACTGCCCATCACTATTACTACCCATCACTGACTATTACTGCCCATCACTATTACTGCCCATCACTGACTATTACTACCCATCACTGACTATTACTGCCCATCACTATTACTACCCATCACTGACTATTACTACCCATCACTGACTATTACTGCCCATCACTATTACTACCCATCACTGACTATTACTGCCCATCACTATTACTGCCCATCACTGACTATTACTACCCATCACTGACTATTACTGCCCATCACTATTACTACCCATCACTGACTATTACTACCCATCACTGGCTATTACTGCCCACACTATTACTACCCATCACTGACTATTACTACCCATCACTGACTATTACTGCCCATCACTATTACTGCCCATCACTGACTATTACCACCAATCACTGACTATTACTGCCCATCACTATTACTACCCATCACTGACTATTACTGCCCATCACTATTACTACCCATCACTGACTATTACTGCCCATCACTATTACTGCCCATAACTGACTATTACTACCCATCACTGACTATTACTGCCCATCACTATTACTACCCATCACTAACTATTACTACCCATCACTGACTATTACTACCCATCACTGCCTATTACTACCCATCACTGACTATTACTACCCATCACTGACTATTACTGCCCATCACTATTACTACCCATCACTGACTATTACTTACTATCACTGACTATTACTACCCATCACTGACTATTACTGCCCATCACTGACTATTACTGCCCATCACTATTACTACCCATCACTGACTATTACTGCTCATCACTGACTATTACTACCCATCACTGACTATTACTACCCATCACTGACTATTACTACCCATCACTGACTATTACTACCCATCACTGACTATTACTGCCCATCACTATTACTACCCATCACTGACTATTACTGCCCATCACTGACTATTACTACCCATCACTGACTATTACTGCCCATCACTATTACTGCCCATCACTGACTATTACTACCCATCACTGACTATTACTGCCCATCACTGACTATTACTACCCATCACTGATTATTACTATGCATCACTGACTATTACTGCCCATCACTATTACTACCCATCACTGACTATTACTGCCCATCACTATTACTGCCCATCACTGACTATTACTACCCATCACTGACTATTACTGCCCATCACTATTACTACCCATCACTGACTATTACTACCCATCACTGACTATTACTGCCCATCACTATTACTACCCATCACTGACTATTACTGCCCATCACTATTACTGCCCATCACTGACTATTACTACCCATCACTGACTATTACTGCCCATCACTATTACTACCCATCACTGACTATTACTACCCATAACTGGCTATTACTGCCCACACTATTACTACCCATCACTGACTATTACTACCCATCACTGACTATTACTGCCCATCACTATTACTGCCCATCACTGACTATTACCACCAATCACTGACTATTACTGCCCATCACTATTACTACCCATCACTGACTATTACTGCCCATCACTATTACTACCCATCACTGACTATTACTGCCCATCACTATTACTGCCCATCACTGACTATTACTACCCATCACTGACTATTACTGCCCATCACTATTACTACCCATCACTGACTATTACTACCCATCACTGACTATTACTACCCATCACTGCCTATTACTACCCATCACTGACTATTACTACCCATCACTGACTATTACTGCCCATCACTATTACTACCCATCACTGACTATTACTACCCATCACTGACTATTACTACCCATCACTGACTATTACTGCCCATCACTGACTATTACTGCCCATCACTATTACTACCCATCACTGACTATTACTGCCCATCACTGACTATTACTACCCATCACTGACTATTACTGCCCATCACTATTACTGCCCATCACTGACTATTACTACCCATCACTGACTATTACTGCCCATCACTATTACTACCCATCACTGACTATTACTACCCATCACTGACTATTACTGCCCATCACTATTACTACCCATCACTGACTATTACTGCCCATCACTGACTATTACTACCCATCACTGACTATTACTGCCCATCACTATTACTACCCATCACTGGCTATTACTACCCATCACTGACTATTACTGCCCATCACTATTACTACCAATCACTGACTGTTACTACTTGCCCATCACTATTACTACCCATCACTGACTATTACTACCCATCACTGACTATCACTGACCATCACTATTACTGCCCATCACTATTACTACCCATCACTGACTATTACTGCCCATCACTATTACTACCCATCACTGACTATTACTACCCATCACTGACTATTACTACCCATCACTATTACTACCCATCACTGACTACTACTGCCCATCACTGACTATTACTGCCCATCACTGACTATTACTACCCATCACTGACTATTACTGCCCATCACTGACTATTACTACCTATCACTATTACTGCCCATCACTATTACTACCCATCACTGACTATTACTATCCATCACTGACTATTACTGCCCATCACTATTACTACCCATCACTGACTATTACTGCCCATCACTATTACTACCCATCACTGACTATTACTACCCATCACTGACTATTACTGACCATCACTATTACTGCCCATCACTGACTATTACTACCCATCACTGACTATTACTGCCCATCACTATTACTACCCATCACTGACTATTACTACCCATCACTGACTATTACTGCTCATCACTATTACTACCCATCACTGACTATTACTACCCATCACTGACTATTACTGCCCATCACTATTACTACCCATCACTGACTATTACTACCCATCACTGGCTATTACTGCCCATCACTATTACTACCCATCACTGACTATTACTATCCATCACTGACTATTACTGCCCATCACTATTACTACCCATCACTGACTATCACTGACCATCAATGACTATTACTGCCCATCACTATTACTACCCATCACTGACTATCACTGGCCATCACTGACTATCAATGAGCATCACTGACCATCACTGTCCATCACTGACTAACAATGACCATCAATGACCATCATTGACGATCACTGACTATCAATGACCATCAATGACCATCATTGACCATCACTGACTATCAATGACCATCAATGACCATCACTGACCATCACTGACTATCACTGACCATCACTGACTATCAATGACCATCAATGACCATCACTGACCATCACTGACTATCAATGACCATCAATGACCATCATTGACCATCACTGACTATCACTGACCATCACTGACTATCAATGACCATCAATGATTATCACTGACCATCACTGACTATCAATGACCATCAATGACCATCATTGACTATCACTGATTATCAATGACCATCAATGACCATTGACCATCACTGACTATCAATGACCATCAATGATCATCACTGACTATCAGTGACCATCAATGACCATCACTGACCATCACTGACTATCAATGACCATCAATGACCATCAGTGACCATCACTGACTATCAATGACCATCACTGACCATCATTGACCATCACTGATGGTCACTGACTATCAATGACCATCAATGGCCATCAATGACCATCACTGACTGTCACTGACCATCACTGACTATCAATGACCATCAATGACCATCAATGACCATCATTGACTATCAATGACCATCACTGACCATCACTGACCATCACTGACCATCACTGGCTATCAATGACCATCAATGACCATCACTGATCATCACTGACCATCACTGACCATCACTGGCTATCAATGACCATCACTGACCATCACTGACTATCAATGACTATCATTGACCATCACTGGCTATCAATGACCATCAATGACCATCAGTGACCATCACTGGCTATCAATGACCATCAATGACCATCAGTGACCATCACTGATCATCACTATCAATGACCATCAATGACCATCACTGACCATCATTGACTATCAATGACCATCACTGACCATCACTGACCATCACTGACCATCACTGACCATCACTGGCTATCAATGACCATCAATGACCATCAGTGACCATCATTGACTATCAATGACCATCACTGACCATCACTGGCTATCAATGACCATCACTGACCATCACTGACTATCAATGACTATCAATGACCATCACTGGCTATCAATGACCATCAATGAACATCAGTGACAATCACTGGCTATCAGTGACCATCAACCACCATCAGTGGCTATCAGTGACCATCAACGACCATCAGTGGCTATCAGTGACCATCAACGACTATCAGTGGCTATCAGTGACCATCAACGACCATCAGTGGCTATCAGTGACCATCAACGACCATCAGTGGCTATCAGTGACCATCAACGACCATCAGTGGCTATCAGTGACCATCAACGACCATCAGTGGCTATCAGTGACCATCAATGACCATCAGTGGCTATCAGTGACCATCAATGACCATCAGTGGCTATCAGTGACCATCAATGACCATCAGTGGCTATCAGTGACCATCAATGACCATCAGTGGCTATCAGTGACCATCAATGACCATCAGTGACCATCAGTGACCATCAGTGACCATCAACGACCATCAGTGTGACCATCAATGACCATCAGTGGCGATCAGTGACCATCAATGACCATCAGTGGCTATCAGTGACCATCAATGACCATCAGTGGCGATCAGTGACCATCAATGACCATCAGTGGCGATCAGTGACCATCAATGACCATCAGTGGCTATCAGTGACCATCAATGACCATCAGTGGCTATCAGTGACCATCAACGACCATCAGTGGCTATCAGTGACCCTCAACGACCATCAGTGGCTATCAGTGACCATCAACGACCATCAGTGGCTATCAGTGACCATCAACGACCATCAGTGGCTATCAGTGACCATCAACGACCATCAGT
>NC_091305.1:39843990-39846490 GCF_038502225.1 Cherax quadricarinatus
CAGCACTTGGTGGTGTGCCCCACCTCTCCGTCTTTCTGGAGTCCCTTCTGTCTCCTCTGTGAACACTTCTTTGAATCTCTTGTTGAGTTCTTCACATACTTCACGGTCATTTCTTGTTGTCTCTCCTCCTTCCTTCCTTAGCCTGATTACCTGGTCCTTGACTGTTGTTTTCCTCCTGATGTGGCTGTACAACAGTTTCGGGTCAGATTTGGCTTTCGCTGCTATGTCATTTTCATATTGTCTTTGGGCCTCCCTTCTTATCTGTACATATTCGTTTCTGGCTCTACGACTGTTCTCCTTATTCTCCTGGGTCCTTTGCCTTCTATATTTCTTCCATTCCCTAGCACACTTGGTTTTTGCCTCCCTGCACCTTTGGGTAAACCATGGGCTCATCCTGGCTTTTTCATTAATCCTGTTACCCTTGGGTACAAACCTCTCCTCAGCCTCCTTGCATTTTGTTGCTACATATTCCATCATCTCATTAACTAGCTTCCCTGCCAGTTCTCTGTCCCACTGAACCCCGTTCAGGTAGTTCCTCATTCCTGTGTAGTCCCCTTTCTTGTAGTTTGGCTTCATTCGTCCTGGCCTTCCTGCTTCTCCCTCCACTTGTAGCTCTACTGTGTATTCGAAGCTTAAAACCACATGGTCACTGGCCCCAAGGGGTCTTTCATATGTGATGTCCTCGATATCTGCACTACTCAAGGTGAATACTAAGTCCAGCCTTGCTGGTTCATCCTCTCCTCTCTCTCTTGTAGTGTCCCTTACGTGTTGGCACATGAAGTTTTCCAGTACCACCTCCATCATCTTAGCCCTCCATGTATCTTGGCCCCCATGTGGGTCCAAGTTCTCCCAATCGATCTCCTTGTGGTTAAAGTCACCCATGATCAGGAGCTTTGCCCTGCATGCATGAGCTCTTCTGGCCACTCTAGCCAGTGTGTCAACCATCGCTCTATTGCTCTCGTCGTACTCTTGCCTTGGCCTCCTGCTGTTCTGTGGTGGGTTATACATCACTGCTATTACCACCTTGGGACCTCCAGAGTGAAGTGTTCCCACTATGTAATCACTTTCTTCTCCGCTGTCTCCTCTCTCCAACTCATGAAAATTCCAGCGATTTTTGATCAGCAACGCCACTCCTCCACCCCCCCTGTTCCCTCTGTCTTTCCTCAGGATTTGGTATCCCGTTGGAAAGATGGCATCTGTTATCATACCTGTAAGCTTGGTTTCTGTGAGAGCTATGATGTCCGGTGATGCTTCTTTGACTCTTTCATGCCACTCCTCCCACTTATTTGTTATTCCATCAGCGTTTGTGTACCATACCTTCAGTTTCCTTTCCAACACTGTTTTTTGGGGGGCCTGTGAGGGTGGGAGACCTGGTGGCATACTGTGGGATTCTATAGCTCGGTGTTGGGTGGAGGCTGTGGGTATGGATTGTAGTGTGTGTTGGGATGGTGTGATAGGTTGTATGGTTCTGAGAGTAGTTGTGTGTGTGCTTGCCCTTGCTGTTCTGTTCTGCTCTGTGTGTGTGTGTGTGTGTGTGTGTGCGTGTGTGTGTGTGTGTGTGTGAGTGTGTGTGCGTGCGTGTGTTCATACAGGCTGTATGAATGTGTGTATGTTAATACAAGTTGTAAGTATATACCAGATACAAGTGCTTTCACTTTGTCCTGCTTTCAATGCCTTTATTCTGCTTTCTTTGTCTATCTACTGCGTTCATCGTCCTACTGCTTTCACTCTCTTCCTGCTGCTCTCACGGTCTTCCTGCTGCTTTCACTGTCTTCCTGCTGCTTTCACGGTCTTGCTGCTGCTTTCTCTGTCTTCCTGCTGCTTTCACTGTCTTCCTGCTGCTTTCACAGTCTTCCCGCTGCTTTCACTGTCTTCCTGCTGTTTTCGCAGTCTTCCTGTTGCTTTCACAGTCTTCCTGCTGCTTTCACAGTCTTCCTGCTGCTTTCACAGTCTTTCTGCTGCTTTCACAGTCTTCTTGCTGCTTTCACAGTCTTTCTGCTGCTTTCACAGTCTTCCTGCTGCTTTCACTGTCTTCCTGCTGCTTTCACAGTCTTCCTGCTGCTTTCACAGTCTTCCTGCTGCTTTCACAGTCTTTCTGCTGCTTTCACAGTCTTCCTGCTGCTTTCACAGTCTTCCTGCTGCTTTCACAGTCTTCCTGCTGCTTTCACTGTCTTGCTGCTGCTTTCACAGTCTTCCTGCTGCTTTCACTGTCTTCCTGCTGCTTTCACAGTCTTCCTGCTGCTTTCACTGTCTTGCTGCTGCTTTCACTGTCTTGCTGCTGCTTTCACTGTCTTGCTGCTGCTTTCACTGTCTTGCTGCTGCTTTCACTGTCTTCCTGCTGCTTTCACTGTCTTGCTGCTGCTTTCACAGTCTTCCTGCTGCTTTCACTGTCCCCCTGCTGCTTTCACTGTCTTACTGCTGCTTTCACTGTCTTGCTGCTGCTTTCACAGTCTTCCTGCCGCTTTCACTCTCCCCCTGCTGCTTTCACAGTCTTCCTGCT
>NC_091305.1:39853990-39856490 GCF_038502225.1 Cherax quadricarinatus
GGGTGGTGGTGGTGGTGGTGGGAAGTACAGTACCTGTACTCTGAAGGATGGGTGGTGGTGGTGGTGGTGGTGGTGGTGGGAAGTGCAGTACCTGCACTCTGAAGGATGGGTGGTGGTGGTGGTGGTGGTGGGAAGTGCAGTACCTGCACTCTGAAGGATGGGTGGTGGTGGTGGTGGTGGTGGTGGTGGGAAGTACAGTACCTGCACTCTGAAGGATGGGTGGTGGTGGTGGTGGGAAGTGCAGTACCTGCACTCTGAAGTGTGATATGTACTCACTCATGAATACTAGTGACAGGAATTTCTATTTCTAAGTCAGAAGAGTCTGATATTTTGACGAAGAACTCAGACTGACGTGGCAAGACATCATGTGTCGTGACAAGACGTGATGTGACGTGATGTAAGTGTAACTGTTGTTACGAACTGGTGAGGAGCTCACAGCTACACAAGACTTGATCCAGCTCTCTACTGAGCGAAACGTGCTTCGAGATGTATCCTACCACCATCACTGTGTCGAGTGAGCAACAGGAATTACTTAAAACCATCGTAACCTAGTGTTTTAAAGAAAACACTAGGTTACAAGTGAGCCTCGACTGCAAGGGTCACTTTTTTTCAAGTGGTTATGAGGGTGGTAAGTGTTTATGGCAAGTGTCAGGGGTTGAAAGGTAGAGTGTTTGTCTCCCTCAAGTGTCCGGAAGAAAGGGAACAAGGCGGGACACACTGATAAACCAGAGAAGAATAAATATGGAATAATGAAGGGTATAGAATTACGATGATTTTGTTTAACTTCAGTAAAGTGAATATTTCTCATTCTGGGTTAGATTAAGGTTAGATTTGTTTATGTTAACATATATTAACCTCTGAATGCCATTACTCGGTATTTCAATAACAATGTTTGGCTATTGTTTAGAAGCGATAGAGGCTATTGTCAGTTCTCCAGGAATGGTTGAAAAAGTTGAGAGATTAGTTGAATATACAGACAGATACACACACACGCATGTACACACACACACACACACACACACACACACACACACACACACACACACACGCACACACACACCTGGTCAAGCACGTCAAGAAGTTAGAGAAAGCACAAAGGTTTGCAACAAGGCTAGTCCCAGAGCTCAAGGGAATGTCGTACGAGGAAAGGTTAAGGGAAATCGGACTGACGACACTGGAGGACAGAAGGGTCAGGGGAGACAGGATAACGACATACAAGATACTGCGGGGAATAGACAAGGTGGACAGAGATAGGATGTTCCAGAGAGGGGACACACACACAACTGGAAGCTGAAGACAGACGAGTCACAGGGACGTTAGGAAGTATTTCTTCAGTCATAGAGTTGTCAGCAAGTGGAATAGCCTAGCACAGGAACCATACATAGTTTTAAGAAGAGGTATGACAAAGCTCAGGAAGCAGAGAGAGAGAGAGGATCAGTAGCGATCAGTGAAGAGGCGGGGCCAGGAGCTGAGTCACCCCTGCAACCACACACACACACACCACAGAACAGCAGGAGGCCAAGGCAAGAGTATGATGAGAGCAATAGAGCGATGGTTGACACACTGGCTGCAGTGGCCAGAAGAGCTCATGCATGCAGGGCAAAGCTACTGATCATGGGTGACTTTAACCACAAGGAGATCGATTGGGAGAACTTGGACCCACATGGGGGCCAAGATACATGGAGGGCTAAGATGATGGAGGTGGTACTGGAAAACTTCATGTACCAACACTTAAGGGACACTACAAGAGAGAGAGGAGAGGATGAACCAGCAAGGCTGGACTTAGTATTCACCTTGAGTAGTGCAGATATCGAGGACATCACATATGAAAGACCCCTTGGGGCCAGTGACCATGTGGTTTTAAGCTTCGAATACACAGTAGAGCTACAATTGGAAGGAGAAGCAGGAAGGCCAGGACGAATGAAGCCAAACTACAAGAAAGGGGACTACACAGGAATGAGGAACTTCCTGAACGGGGTTCAGTGGGACAGAGAACTGGCAGGGAAGCCAGTTAATGAGATGATGGAATATGTAGCAACAAAATGCAAGGAGGCTAAGGAGAGGTTTGTACCCAAGGGTAACAGGAATAATGAAAAAGCCAGGATGAGCCCATGGTTTACCCAAAGGTGCAGGGAGGCAAAAACCAAGTGTGCTAGGGAATGGAAGAAATATAGAAGGCAAAGGGCCCAGGAGAATAAGGAGAGCAGTCGTAGAGCCAGAAACGAATATGCACAGATAAGAAGGGAGGCCCAAAGACAATATGAAAATAACATAGCAGAGAAAACCAAATATGACCCGAAACTGTTGTACAGCCACATCAGGAGGAAAACAACAGTCAAGGACCAGGTAATCAGCTGAGCTAAGGAAGGAAGGAGGAGAGACAACACGAAATGGCCGTGAAGTATGTGAGGAACTCAACAAGAGATTCAATGAAGTGTTCACAGAGGAGACAGAAGGGGCTCCAGAAAGACGGAGAGGTGGGGCACACCACCATGTGCTG
>NC_091305.1:39861490-39923990 GCF_038502225.1 Cherax quadricarinatus
CCACCTGTCTGGCTACACATGTGAGTGTATCCTGGACACCTGCCAACACAACCTCACCACCTGCCTGGCTACACATTGCTGCTCACAACAACATCTCTCGGGTTCGACACTCTGTCTATGTGTAACGTATGCATACGTCTCCTTAGCACCTGGTGTTCCTGTTATGAGTAAATAGGTTCATCTGGTGTTCCTCTTTACTTATGATTAAATAGGTACATGGGTGTTGGTTGTGGGTGGCAAATCTCATTGCTCCTGCTATCCCTATCTACCTAGTAGTAAATAGGTACCTGGGTGTTAGGAGAGTGTTGGGGGGGGTATCCTAAGGGTGGTCATAGCAGACCTCAGACCACTATTGGTCTATGAAGTGAGCCTTGGGTTCCTGTGTTTACCTGTATGTAGTTACAGAGGGTCGAGTCGTAGTTCCTGGACCAATCCCTCAACTTACCACTTCCCCGATTCACTCCCTCTTAGCACTCTTGGGCCCCGTCGTACCTACTTATAAAACTATGTATGTAATTTGCCTCAACCACTTCTTCCTCAGCTGAAGAAATACTTCTTGACATCCCTGGGGCTAATTTCCAGCTGTGCCCAAGAGTGCCTGTTTCCCGCCTCTCACTTGTTCCCCGTCTTCCCTTTCAATTCCTCTGAGTATTACGTACGTTGTTATCATGTCTACCCAGGTACTTCTGTCCTCCGATGTTGGTAGATTCAGTTCCTTAGCTCCTCGTCGTAGCTTCTGTCCCTAATCTCAGGAACAATGTTGCTGATGTGTGGGTTCCATGATGTATACTAGCAACTAGTGTGTAAAAATAATTGACTCAACTTCCAGGACAGCGAGAAGCAAGCTTCTATACCACAAGACGGGCAGCCAGCAGCAACTTCACTCTGGCTGTAACCTTCTACAGAACAACACTTCATCTGAGATCATTTATCCCCAGGATGACTCGAGTCTGGAATACAGTCGTACAGCATTACGATGTCAACGAGATGAAGTCAGTTGATCAAATGAAAATGCTGGCCCACAGATGGTCCACAGCTGGCCCACAGATGACTCCAACTTCATCCTATTCCCTACTTGTATGTCTCATAACAATAAAAATGCTTTCAAATGAGCTGATGTAGGTAACAGCTCTTAGTCAATAAAGTTAGGAATCCTTAACCTGTAAATAGCTTGTCAATAAAGCTAGGGATCCTTAACCTTGTCAAACACTGTGTAAACAGTCAGAGGGAGAGAGAGAGAGAGAGAGAGAGAGAGAGAGAGAGAGAGAGAGAGAGAGAGAGAGAGAGAGAGAGAGAGAGAGAGGGGAAGAGAAGGAATAGAGAGAAATACAAGGACAATAATCAAGACTTATTAAGGCTGAACTTCAGAGCAAAATAAAAGAGGAAGTGTTGGGGGAAGTGTTCGTGGAAGTGTTCGTGGAAGTGTTCGTGGAAGTGTTCGTGGAAGTGTTAGTGGAAGTGTTCGTGGAAGTGTTCGTGGAAGTGTTCGTGGAAGTGTTCGTGGAAGTGTTCGTGGAAGTGTTAGTGGAAGTGTTCGTGGAAGTGTTAGTGGAAGTGTTCGTGGAAGTGTTCGTGGAAGTGTTCGTGGAAGTGTTCGTGGAAGTGTTAGTGGAAGTGTTCGTGGAAGTGTTAGTGGAAGTGTTCGTGGAAGTGTTAGTGGAAGTGTTCGTGGAAGTGTTCGTGGAAGTGTTAGTGGAAGTGTTCGTGGAAGTGTTAGTGGAAGTGTTCGTGGAAGTGTTCGTGGAAGTGTTCGTGGAAGTGTTAGTGGAAGTGTTCGTGGAAGTGTTAGTGGAAGTGTTCGTGGAAGTGTTCGTGGAAGTGCTCGTGGAAGTGTTAGTGGAAGTGTTAGTGGAAGTGTTCGTGGAAGTGTTCGTGGAAGTGTTCGTGGAAGTGTTCGTGGAATTGTTCGTGGAAGTGATAGTGGAAGTGTTCGTGGAAGTGTTCGTGGAAGTGTTAGTGGAAGTGTTAGTGGAAGTGTTCGTGGAAGTGTTAGTGGAAGTGTTCGTGGAAGTGTTCGTGGAAGTGTTCGTGGAAGTGTTAGTGGAAGTGTTAGTGGAAGTGTTCGTGGAAGTGTTAGTGGAAGTGTTCGTGGAAGTGTTAGTGGAAGTGTTCGTGGAAGTGTTCGTGGAAGTGTTAGTGGAAGTGTTCGTGGAAGTGTTAGTGGAAGTGTTCGTGGAAGTGTTCGTGGAAGTGTTCGTGGAAGTGTTAGTGGAAGTGTTCGTGGAAGTGTTAGTGGAAGTGTTCGTGGAAGTGTTCGTGGAAGTGCTCGTGGAAGTGTTAGTGGAAGTGTTAGTGGAAGTGTTCGTGGAAGTGTTCGTGGAAGTGTTCGTGGAAGTGTTCGTGGAATTGTTCGTGGAAGTGTTAGTGGAAGTGTTCGTGGAAGTGTTCGTGGAAGTGTTAGTGGAAGTGTTAGTGGAAGTGTTCGTGGAAGTGTTAGTGGAAGTGTTCGTGGAAGTGTTCGTGGAAGTGTTCGTGGAAGTGTTCGTGGAAGTGTTAGTGGAAGTGTTCGTGGAAGTGTTCGTGGAAGTGTTCGTGGAAGTGTTCGTGGAAGTGTTCGTGGAAGTGTTAGTGGAAGTGTTCGTGGAAGTGTTCGTGGAAGTGTTAGTGGAAGTGTTCGTGGAAGTGTTCGTGGAAGTGTTCGTGGAAGTGTTCGTGGAAGTGTTCGTGGAAGTGTTCGTGGAAGTGTTAGTGGAAGTGTTCGTGGAAGTGTTCGTGGAAGTGCTCGTGGAAGTGTTCGTGGAAGTGTTCGTGGAAGTGTTCGTGGAAGTGTTCGTGGAAGTGTTCGTGGAAGTGTTCGTGGAAGTGTTAGTGGAAGTGTTCGTGGAAGTGTTCGTGGAAGTGTTCGTGGAAGTGTTAGTGGAAGTGTTCGTGGAAGTGTTCGTGGAAGTGTTCGTGGAAGTGTTCGTGGAAGTGTTCGTGGAAGTGTTCGTGGAAGTGTTCGTGGAAGTGTTCGTGGAAGTGTTAGTGGAAGTGTTCGTGGAAGTGTTCGTGGAAGTGTTAGTGGAAGTGTTCGTTTAAGTGTTCGTGGAAGTGTTCGTGGAAGTGTTCGTGGAAGTGTTCGTGGAAGTGCTCGTGGAAGTGTTCGTGGAAGTGTTCGTGGAAGTGCTCGTGGAAGTGTTCGTGGAAGTGTTCGTGGAAGTGTTATTGGAAGTGTTCGTGGAAGTGTCCGTGGAAGTATTCGTGGAAGTGTTCGTGGAAGTGTTCGTTGAAGTGTTCGGGGAAGTGTTCGTGGAAGTGTTCGTGGAAGTGTTCGTGGAAGTGTTCGTGGAAGTGTTCGTGGAAGTGTTCCTGGAAGTGTTCGTGGAAGTGTTCGTGGAAGTGTTAGTGGAAGTGTTCGTGGAAGTGTTCGAGGAAGTGTTCGTGGAAGTGTTCGTGAAAGTGTTCGTGGAAGTGTTCGTGGAAGTGTACGTGGAAGTGTTCGTGGAAATGTTCGTGGAAGTGTTCGTGGAAGTGTTCGTGGAAGTGTTAGTGGAAGTGTTCGTGGAAGTGTTCGTGGAAGTGTTCGTGGAAGTGTTCGTGAAAGTGTTAGTGGAAGTGTTCGTGAAAGTGTTCGTGGAAGTGTTCGTGGAAGTGTTCGTGGAAGTGTTCGTGGAAGTGTACGTGGAAGTGTTCGTGGAAGTGTTCGTGGAAGTGTAAGTGGAAGTGTAAGTGGAAGTGTAAGTGGAAGTGTACGTGGAAGTGTTCTTGGAAGTGTACGTGGAAGTGTTCGTGGAAGTGTTCGTGGAAGTGTTAGTGGAAGTGTTCGTGGAAGTGTACGTGGAAGTGTTCGTGGAAGTGTTCGTGGAAGTGTTCGTGGAAGTGTTCGTGGAAGTGTTCGTGGAAGTGTTCGTGGAAGTGTACGTGGAAGTGTTCGTGGAAGTGTTAGTGGAAGTGTTCGTGAAAGTGTTCAAGGAAGTGTACGTGGAAGTGTTTGTGGAAGTGTTCGTGGAAGTGTTAGTGGAAGTGTTCGTGGAAGTGTTCGTGGAAGTATACGTGGAAGTGTTCGTGGAAGTGTTCGTGGAAGTGTTCGTGGAAGGGTTCGTAGAAGTGTTCGTGGAAGTGTACGTGGAAGTGTTCGTGGAAGTGTTCGTGGAAGTGTTCGTGGAAGTGTACGTGGAAGTGTTCGTGGAAGTGTTCGTGGAAGTGTTCGTGGAAGTGTTAGTGGAAGTGTTCGTAGAAGTGTTCGTGGAAGTGTACGTGGAAGTGTTCGTGGAAGTGTTCGTGGAAGTGTTTATAAAGGACTTGTTTATTTGGTAGGCTGTAGAGCGGTGTTAATGATAAACGTCTTCGGAGACTTCTTAGTTTATTGTTAAGTAGTGGTGGGTTACACAGGCTTGTGTGTTTGTGCCCATGGCCCGGGCAGGGCCATGCCCACGAGAGAGAGCTGGGAGGCCTTGTGTCTTGATGCCAGGCCGCTGTGTGAGTGAGGGTGAGGCAAGTCTGGGCATACTGAAGTGGCAAGGCCTATAGATGGCAGCACTTGAGTGGCGCGAAATATGAACTAAGCTGGCAGACAGCATGGGCTGTCTGTGCAGACAGTACAGGCTGTCTACATACGCTCGGCCACCTACCGCGCGTCGTCCCGACGCGACAATACTGGTAGTAAAAGAAACTCGGTCTCTCTCTCGTAGGAACAGGGCACAGAACACAAAATAAAAACATATATATACATATGGACATGGAAAAAAAAAACTTCCTACAGGGAGGGAAGAAAAAAACATGTGGGGTGTGCTAAACATCGTGGTCAAAGGCAGTGAGCGTCGATGAGTATCACTGCACGACTTCCTGCGTCTGGACAGATACTGCAACACGGGAGACATCGCTGCGGCTGAGCTGTGACGTAACAGGGTACGGTCTCCTCTGGAACGGTGAAGCAGACATCGTAGGAGTCGCTGCAGGTTTTCACTCAACCTGGGGCACGACATGCTGGTGCCCTCGAGTGAGGCGTCGACAAAACTCGGCAACTGGGCAGGACTTCTGGCAAGCGACTCAGGAGGACACTTCTCGACTGGTACTGTCGCTGGGCTATCACTGCCGGCGAGCGTGGAGCGAGTTGTGGAGCAAGTCGTGGCAGAGACGACTGGGCGAAACATCTGGGAGTCGTAACATCATACACCAGACTGCAGTGAGAGAGCTAGCAGTCAAAGTGACATCTTCTTTGTGCAGGCTGCTCACTGAAGCTTGTGACACGAGGCTGACACAGCGCCTGCCGACAGGGCTGGCTGCGGCTTGACGAGTATCATCTCTCGACAGCTGGAGTTATAGCAGAGGTTAGTCTAAGCGTCCCCAGACTTGTTTCTCTACATATAACTGCACTCTGACGGTCTGGAGGTGAAGTGAAACAAATCTCGATGGGAATCGTAGCAGGTACGATTCTGCAGAACATCACGAGCGACGAGCATAAAAGCTTTCTGTACAAGGGGGCTCATACGCTCAGGGCTGAGAAATCAGCTGTCAAACACTGGTCAGGCGGGTGACTAACACAGTGGTGCTACACAGGTCTGGGTGGGCCAGACCTCACTGGACACACGAAACTTTAAAAACACACCGCTGTACATACGGTACAACATGGCTTAAACTAGCAAATGATGCTTTTCTGCGCATAAAACTGACACTAAGACATATACTAAAATGTGAGAACACTGACTAAGAGGAATTAACACACGACATATATTTTCTCTCAATCTTCTCGACAATACTGAAATAATTACTAGAACACTCGATGTGACATCATGTGATGTCAGGCGTGATGTCGCAAGGTGACGTCAGCAGCAGTGACGTCAACAGACATCTCGAGGTGACGTCAGGCAGACATCGTGAGGTGACGTCAGCAGACATCGTGAGGTGACGTCAGCAGACATCGTGACGTCATGAAGTCGGGCAGCATCGTGGGTGGCGTCGATGTGATGCGGGCAGCAGACCACAGCATGAGGCCTGGGATATCTGGTAACTCACGTGGCTTTGTAGGTCTACGTGATCGCCCACACCCACGTGACGTCGTAATCCACGTAGCTTCGAGTGGCCTCGGGCACTCGGATACACAGCACTGGCAATGAATTCATACGAAAAACAGCAGAAAACACAGCAGAGGGAGTGGGCAGTGGTGAGTGGTGTATGGTAGACGGGTGAGCGTGAGGAGGGCGAGCATGGGCAAGGTGAGGAACAGCCACTTCCTCTCCTCTCCTGAGTGAGGGTGAGGCAAGTCTGGGCATACTGAAGTGGCAAGGCCTATAGATGGCAGCACTTGAGTGGCGCGAAATATGAACTAAGCTGGCAGACAACATGGGCTGTCTGTGCAGACAGTACAGGCTGTCTACATGTTCGTGGAAGGGTTCGTAGAAGTGTTCGTGGAAGTGAACGTGGAAGTGTTCGTGGAAGTGTTCGTGGAAGTGTTCGTGGAAGTGTTCGAGGTGCAACAAGGACTAAATGAAAATTATATAGCAAGAAAATTAAAAATTCTACTGATAAAGCATCGAAAATCGGTTATTACTGGTAGAACGTGAGGAGGTGCCAGGAGTGGTAGAACGTGAGGAGGTGCCAGGAGTGGTAGAACGTGAGGAGGTGCCAGGAGTGGTAGAACGTGAGGAGGTGCCAGGAGTGGTAGAACGTGAGGAGGTGCCAGGAGTGGTAGAACGTGAGGAGGTGCCAGGAGTGGTAGAACGTGAGGAGGTGCCGGGAGTGGTAGAACGTGAGGAGGTGCCGGGAGTGGTAGAACGTGAGGAGGTGCCGGGAGTGGTAGAACGTGAGGAGGTGCCGGGAGTGGTAGAACGTGAGGAGTGGCCAGGAGTGGTAGAACGTGAGGAGGGGCCAGGAGTGGTAGAACGTGAGGAGGTGCCGGGAGTGGTAGAACGTGAGGAGGTGCCAGGAGTGGTAGAACGTGAGGAGGTGCCAGGAGTGGTAGAACGTGAGGAGGTGCCGGGAGTGGTAGAACGTGAGAAGGTGCCTGGAGTGGTAGAACGTGAGGAGGTGCCGGGAGTGGTAGAACGTGAGGAGGTGCCGGGAGTGGTAGAACGTGAGGAGGTGCCGGGAGTGGTAGAACGTGAGGAGGTGCCAGGAGTGGTAGAACGTGAGGAGGTGCCGGGAGTGGTAGAACGTGAGGAGGTGCCTGGAGTGGTAGAACGTGAGGAGGTGCCTGGAGTGGTAGAACGTGAGGAGGTGCCTGGAGTGGTAGAACGTGATGAGGTGCCTGGAGTGGTAGAACGTGAGGAGGTGCCGGGAGTGGTAGAACGTGAGGAGGTGCCAGGAGTGGTAGAACGTGAGGAGGTGCCGGGAGTGGTAGAACGTGAGGAGGTGCCTGGAGTGGTAGAACGTGATGAGGTGCCTGGAGTGGTAGAACGTGAGGAGGTGCCGGGAGTGGTAGAACGTGAAGAGGTGCCAGGAGTGGTAGAACGTGAGGAGGTGCCTGGAGTGGTAGAACGTGAGGAGGTGCCTGGAGTGGTAGAACGTGAGGAGGTGCCTGGAGTGGTAGAACGTGAGGAGGTGCCTGGAGTGGTAGAACGTGATGAGGTGCCTGGAGTGGTAGAACGTGAGGAGGTGCCGGGAGTGGTAGAACGTGAGGAGGTGCCAGGAGTGGTAGAACGTGAGGAGGTGCCGGGAGTGGTAGAACGTGAGGAGGTGCCTGGAGTGGTAGAACGTGATGAGGCGCCTGGAGTGGTAGAACGTGAGGAGGTGCCGGGAGTGGTAGAACGTGAGGAGGTGCCTGGAGTGGTAGAACGTGGGGAGGTGCCTGGAGTGGTAGAACGTGATGAGGTGCTGGAGTGGTAGAACGTGAGGAGGTGCCGGGAGTGGTAGAACGTGAGGAGGTGCCAGGAGTGGTAGAACGTGAGGAGGTGCCGGGAGTGGTAGAACGTGAGGAGGTGCCTGGAGTGGTAGAACGTGATGAGGTGCCTGGAGTGGTAGAACGTGAGGAGGTGCCGGGAGTGGTAGAACGTGAGGAGGTGCCAGGAGTGGTAGAACGTGAGGAGGTGCCGGGAGTGGTAGAACGTGAGAAGGTGCCTGGAGTGGTAGAACGTGAGGAGGTGCCGGGAGTGGTAGAACGTGAGGAGGTGCCGGGAGTGGTAGAACGTGAGGAGGTGCCAGGAGTGGTAGAACGTGAGGAAGGGCCGGGAGTGGTAGAACGTGAGGAGGTGCCGAGAGTGGTAGAACGTGAGGATGTGCCGGGACTGGTAGAACGTGAGGAGGTGCCGGGGGTGGTAGACCGTGAGGAGGTGCCAGGAGTCGTAGAACGTGAGAAAGGGCCGGGAGTGGTAGAACGTGAGGAGGTGCCGGGAGTGGTAGAACGTGAAAAGGGGACGGGAGTGGTAGAACGTGAGGAGGTGCCAGGAGTGGTAGAACGTGAGGAGGTACCCGGAGTGGTAGAACGTGAGGAGAGGCCGGGAGTGGTAGAACGTCAGGAGGTGCCAGGAGTGGTAGAACGTTAGGAGGTGCCGGGAGTGGTAGAACGTGAGGAGGAGCAGGGAGTGGTAGAACGTGCGGAGGTGCCGTGAGTGGTAGAACGTGAGGAGGAGCAGGGAGTGGTAGAACGTGAGGAGGTGCCGGGAGTGGTAGAACGTGAGGAGGAGCAGGGAGTGGTAGAACGTGAGGAGGTGCCAGGAGTGGTAGAACGTGAGGAGGTGCCAGGAGTGGTAGAACGTGAGGAGGTGCCAGGAGTGGTCGAACGTGAGGAGGTGCCGGGAGTGGTAGAACGTGAGGAGGTGCCAGGAGTGGTAGAACGTGAGGAGGTGCCAGGAGTGGTAGAACGTGAGGAGGTGCCGGGAGTGGTAGAACGTGAGGAGGTGCCAGGAGTGGTAGAACGTGAGGAGGTGCCGGGAGTGGTAGAACGTGAGGAGGTGCCGGGAGTGGTAGAACGTGAGAAGGTGCCTGGAGTGGTAGAACGTGAGGAGGTGCCGGGAGTGGTAGAACGTGAGGAGGTGCCGGGAGTGGTAGAACGTGAGGAGGTGCCGGGAGTGGTAGAACGTGAGGAGGTGCCAGGAGTGGTAGAACGTGAGGAGGTGCCGGGAGTGGTAGAACGTGAGGAGGTGCCTGGAGT
The DNA here is from genome assembly GCF_038502225.1 of Cherax quadricarinatus. Classification (NCBI taxonomy): domain Eukaryota; kingdom Metazoa; phylum Arthropoda; class Malacostraca; order Decapoda; family Parastacidae; genus Cherax; species Cherax quadricarinatus. The sequence goes on from NC_091305.1 coordinate 39,870,498, forward strand.
GGTAGAACGTGAGGAGGTGCCTGGAGTGGTAGAACGTGAGGAGGTGCCTGGAGTGGTAGAACGTGATGAGGTGCCTGGAGTGGTAGAACGTGAGGAGGTGCCGGGAGTGGTAGAACGTGAGGAGGTGCCAGGAGTGGTAGAACGTGAGGAGGTGCCGGGAGTGGTAGAACGTGAGGAGGTGCCTGGAGTGGTAGAACGTGATGAGGTGCCTGGAGCGGTAGAACGTGAGGAGGTGCCGGGAGTGGTAGAACGTGAGGAGGTGCCAGAAGTGGTAGAACGTGAGGAGGTGCCTGGAGTGGTAGAACGTGAGGAGGTGCCTGGAGTGGTAGAACGTGAGGAGGTGCCTGGAGTGGTAGAACGTGAGGAGGTGCCTGGAGTGGTAGAACGTGATGAGGTGCCTGGAGTGGTAGAACGTGAGGAGGTGCCGGGAGTGGTAGAACGTGAGGAGGTGCCAGAAGTGGTAGAACGTGAGGAGGTGCCGGGAGTGGTAGAACGTGAGGAGGTGCCTGGAGTGGTAGAACGTGATGAGGCGCCTGGAGTGGTAGAACGTGAGGAGGTGCCGGGAGTGGTAGAACGTGAGGAGGTGCCTGGAGTGGTAGAACGTGAGGAGGTGCCTGGAGTGGTAGAACGTGATGAGGTGCTGGAGTGGTAGAACGTGAGGAGGTGCCGGGAGTGGTAGAACGTGAGGAGGTGCCAGGAGTGGTAGAACGTGAGGAGGTGCCGGGAGTGGTAGAACGTGAGGAGGTGCCTGGAGTGGTAGAACGTGATGAGGTGCCTGGAGTGGTAGAACGTGAGGAGGTGCCGGGAGTGGTAGAACGTGAGGAGGTGCCAGGAGTGGTAGAACGTGAGGAGGTGCCGGGAGTGGTAGAACGTGAGAAGGTGCCTGGAGTGGCAGAACGTGAGGAGGTGCCGGGAGTGGTAGAACGTGAGGAGGTGCCGGGAGTAGTAGAACGTGAGGAGGTGCCAGGAGTGGTAGAACGTGAGGAAGGGCCGGGAGTGGTAGAACGTGAGGAGGTGCCGAGAGTGGTAGAACGTGAGGATGTGCCGGGACTGGCAGAACGTGAGGAGGTGCCGGGAGTGGTAGACCGTGAGGAGGTGCCAGGAGTCGTAGAACGTGAGAAAGGGCCGGGTGTGGTAGAACGTGAGGAGGTGCCGGGAGTGGTAGAACGTGAAAAGGGGACGGGAGTGGTAGAACGTGAGGAGGTGCCAGGAGTGGTAGAACGTGAGGAGGTACCCGGAGTGGTAGAACGTGAGGAGAGGCCGGGAGTGGTAGAGCGTCAGGAGGTGCCAGGAGTGGTAGAACGTTAGGAGGTGCCGGGAGTGGTAGAACGTGAGGAGGAGCAGGGAGTGGTAGAACGTGAGGAGGTGCCGGGAGTGGTAGAACGTGAGGAGGAGCAGGGAGTGGTAGAACGTGAGGAGGTGCCGGGAGTGGTAGAACGTGAGGAGGAGCAGGGAGTGGTAGAACGTGAGGAGGTGCCGGGAGTGATAGAACGTGAGGAGGAGCAGGGAGTGGTAGAACGTGAGGAGGTGCCGGGAGTGGTAGAACGTGAGGAGGAGCAGGGAGTGGTAGAACGTGAGGAGGTGCCGGGAGTGGTAGAACGTGAGGAGGTGGTAGGAGTGGTAGAACGTGAGGAGGTGCCGGGAGAGGTAGAACGTGAGGAGGGGCCGGGAGTGGTAGAACGTGAGGAGGGGCCGGGAGTGGTAGAACGTGAGGAAGGGCCGGGAGTGGTAGAACGTGAGGAGGTGCCGGGAGTGGTAGAACGTGAGGAGGTGCCCGGAGTGGTAGAACGTTAGGAGGGGCCGAGAGTGGTAGAACGTGAGGAGGTGCCGGGAGTGGTAGAACGTGAGGAGGTGCCGGGAGTGGTAGAACGTGAGGAGGGGCCGGGAGTGGTAGAACGTGAGGAGGTGCCGGGAGTGGTAGAACGTGAGGAGGTGCCGGGAGTGGTAGAACGTGAGGAGGTGCCGGGAGTGGTAGAACGTGAGGAGGTGCCGGGAGTGGTAGAACGTGAGGAGGTGCCGGGAGTGGTAGAACGTGAGGAGGTGCCTGGAGTGCTAGAACGTGAGGAGGTGCCGGGAGTGGTAGAACAAGAAGAAGGGCCGGGAGTGGTAGAACGTGAGGAGGTGCCAGGAGTGGTAGAACGTGAGGAGGTGCCGGGAGTGGTAGAACTAGAAGAAGGGCCGGGAGTGGTAGAACGTGAGGAGGTGCCAGGAGTGGTAGAACGTGAGGAGGTGCCAGGAGTGGTAGAACGTGAGGAGGAGCCAGGAGTGGTAGAACGTGAGGAGGTGCCGGGAGTGGTAGAACATGAGGAGGTGCCAGGAGTGGTAGAACGTGAGGAGGTGCCAGGAGTGGTAGAACGTGAGGAGGAGCCAGGAGTGGTAGAACGTGAGGAGGTGCCAGGAGTGGTAGAACGTGAGGAGGTGCCAGGAGTGGTAGAACGTGAGGAGGTGCCAGGAGTGGTAGAACATGAGGAGGTGCCGGGAGTGGTAGAACGTGATGAGGGGCCAGGAGTGGTAGAACAAGAAGATTGGCCGGGAGTGGTAGAACGTGGGGAGTGGCCGGGAGTGGTAGAACGTGATGAGGGGCCAGGAGTGGTAGAACAAGAAGAGGGGCCTGGAGTGGCAGAACGTGAGGAAGGGCCGAGAGTAGAAGAACGTGAGGAGGGGTCGGGAGTGGTAGAACGAGAGGAGGGGCCGGGAGTGGTAGAACGAGAGGAGGGGCCGGGAGTGGTAGAACGAGAGGAGGTGCCGGGAGTGGTAGAACGAGAGGAGGTGCCGGGAGTGGTAGAACGAGAGGAGGGGCCGGGAGTGGTAGAACGAGAGGAGGGGCCGGGAGTGGTAGAACGAGAGGAGGGGCCAGTAGTGGTAGAACGAGAGGAGGTGCCGGGAGTGGTAGAACGAGAGGAGGTGCCGGGAGTGGTAGAACGAGAGGAGGTGCCGGGAGTGGTAGAACGAGAGGAGGGGCCGGGAGTGGTAGAACGAGAGGAGGGGCCAGTAGTGGTAGAACGAGAGGAGGTGCCGGGAGTGGTAGAACGAGAGGAGGGGCCGGGAGTGGTAGAACGAGAGGAGGGGCCGGGAGTGGTAGAACGAGAGGAGGGGCCGGGAGTGGTAGAACGAGAGGAGGTGCCGGGAGTGGTAGAACGAGAGGAGGGGCCGGGAGTGGTAGAACGAGAGGAGGGGCCGGGAGTGGTAGAACGAGAGGAGGGGCCAGTAGTGGTAGAACGAGAGGAGGTGCCGGGAGTGGTAGAACGAGAGGAGGTGCCGGGAGTGGTAGAACGAGAGGAGGGGCCGGGAGTGGTAGAACGAGAGGAGGGGCCGGGAGTGGTAGAACGAGAGGAGGGGCCGGGAGTGGTAGAACGAGAGGAGGGGCCTGGAGTGGTAGAACGAGAGGAGGTGCCGGGAGTGGTAGAACGAGAGGAGGGGCCGGGAGTGGTAGAACGAGAGGAGGGGCCGGGAGTGGTAGAACGAGAGGAGGGGCCGGGAGTGGTAGAACGAGAGGAGGGGCCGGGAGTGGTAGAACGAGAGGAGGGGCCGGGAGTGGTAGAACGAGAGGAGGGGCCGGGAGTGGTAGAACGAGAGGAGGGGGCAGGAGTGGTAGAACGAGAGGAGGGGCCGGGAGTGGTAGAACGAGAGGAGGGGCAGGGAGTGGTAGAACGAGAGGAGGTGCCGGGAGTGGTAGAACGAGAGGAAGGGCCGGGAGTGGTAGAACGAGAGGAGGGGCCGGGAGTGGTAGAACGAGAGGAGGGGCCAGGAGTAGTAGAACGAGAGGAGGGGCCAGTAGTGGTAGAACGAGAGGAGGGGCCAGGAGTGGTAGAACGTGAGGAGGTGCCTGGAGTGGTAGAACGTGAGGAGGTGCCGGGAGTGGTAGAACGTGATGAGGGGCCAGGAGTGGTAGAACAAGAAGAGGGGGCGGGAGTGGTAGAACGTGGGGAGGGGCCGGGAGTGGTAGAACGAGAGGAGGGGCCGGGAGTGGTAGAACAAGAGGAGGTGCCGGGAGTGGTAGAACGAGATGAGGGGCCGGGAGTGGTAGAACGAGAGGAGGTGCCGGGAGTGGTAGAACGAGAGGAGGGGCCGGGAGTGGTAGAACGAGAGGAGGGGCCGGGAGTGGTAGAACGAGAGGAGGGGCCGGGAGTGGTAGAACGAGAGGAGGGGCCAGGAGTGGTAGAACGAGAGGAGGGGCCAGGAGTGGTAGAACGAGAGGAGGGGCCAGGAGTGGTAGAACGAGAGGAGGGGCCGGGAGTGGTAGAACGAGAGGAGGGGCCAGGAGTGGTAGAACGAGAGGAGGGGCCAGGAGTGGTAGAACGAGAGGAGGGGCCGGGAGTGGTAGAACGAGAGGAGGGGCCGGGAGTGGTAGAACGAGAGGAGGGGCCGGGAGTGGTAGAACGAGAGGAGGGGCCGGGAGTGGTAGAACGAGAGGAGGGGCCGGGAGTGGTAGAACGAGAGGAGGGGCCGGGAGTGGTAGAACGAGAGGAGGGGCCGGGAGTGGTAGAACGAGAGGAGGGGCCGGGAGTGGTAGAACGAGAGGAGGGGCCGGGAGTGGTAGAACGAGAGGAGGTGCCGGGAGTGGTAGAACGAGAGGAGGGGCCTGGAGTGGTAGAACGAGAGGAGGGGCCAGTAGTGGTAGAACGAGAGGAGGTGCCGGGAGTGGTAGAACGAGAGGAGGGGCCGGGAGTGGTAGAACGAGAGGAGGAGCCAGTAGTGGTAGAACGAGAGGAGGTACCGGGAGTGGTAGAACGAGAGGAGGGGCCGGGAGTGGTAGAACGAGAGGAGGTGCCGGCAGTGGTAGAACGAGAGGAGGGGCCAGTAGTGGTAGAACGAGAGGAGGTGCCGGGAGTGGTAGAACGAGAGGAGGTGCCGGGAGTGGTAGAACGAGAGGAGGGGCCGGGAGTGGTAGAACGAGAGGAGGGGCCGGGAGTGGTAGAACGAGAGGAGGGGCCTGGAGTGGTAGAACGAGAGGAGGTGCCGGGAGTGGTAGAACGAGAGGAGGGGCCGGGAGTGGTAGAACGAGAGGAGGGGCCGGGAGTGGTAGAACGAGAGGAGGGGCCAGTAGTGGTAGAACGAGAGGAGGTGCCGGGAGTGGTAGAACGAGAGGAGGTGCCGGGAGTGGTAGAACGAGAGGAGGTGCCGGGAGTGGTAGAACGAGAGGAGGGGCCAGTAGTGGTAGAACGAGAGGAGGTGCCGGGAGTGGTAGAACGAGAGGAAGGGCCGAGAGTAGAAGAACGTGAGGAGGGGCCAGGAGTGGTAGAACGAGAGGAGGGGCCGGGAGTGGTAGAACGAGAGGAGGGGCAGGGAGTGGTAGAACGAGAGGAGGGGCCGGAAGTGGTAGAACGAGAGGAGGGGCCGGGAGTGGTAGAACGAGAGGAGGGGCAGGGAGTGGTAGAACGAGAGGAGGGGCAGTGAGTGGTAGAACGAGAGGAGGGGCCAGGAGTGGTAGAACGAGAGGAGGGGCAGGGAGTGGTAGAACGAGAGGAGGGGCCGGGAGTGGTAGAACGAGAGGAGGGGCAGGGAGTGGTAGAACGAGAGGAGGGGCCGGAAGTGGTAGAACGAGAGGAGGGGCCGGGAGTGGTAGAACGAGAGGAGGGGGCGGGAGTGGTAGAACGAGAGGAGGGGCCGGGAGTGGTAGAACGAGAGGAGGTGCCGGGAGTGGTAGAACGAGAGGAGGGGCCGGGAGTGGTAGAACGAGAGGAGGGGCCGGGAGTGGTAGAACGAGAGGAGGGGCAGGGAGTGGTAGAACGAGAGGAGGGGCCGGGAGTGGTAGAACGAGAGGAGGGGCCGGAAGTGGTAGAACGAGAGGAGGGGCCGGGAGTGGTAGAACGAGAGGATGGGCCGGAAGTGGTAGAACGAGAGGAGGGGCCGGAAGTGGTAGAACGAGAGGAGGGGCCGGGAGTGGTAGAACGAGAGGAGGGGCCGGGAGTGGTAGAACGAGAGGAGGGGCAGGGAGTGGTAGAACGAGAGGAGGGGCCTGGAGTTGTAGAACGAGATGAGGGGCCGGAAGTGGTAGAACGAGAGGAGGGGCCGGGAGTGGTAGAACGAGAGGAGGGGCCGGAAGTGGTAGAACGAGAGGAGGGGCCGGGAGTGGTAGAACGAGAGGAGGGGCCGGAAGTGGTAGAACGAGAGGAGGGGCCGGGAGTGGTAGAACGAGAGGAGGGGCAGGGAGTGGTAGAACGAGAGGAGGGGCAGGGAGTGGTAGAACGAGAGGAGGGGCCGGGAGTGGTAGAACGAGAGGAGGGGCCGGGAGTGGTAGAACGAGAGGAGGGGCCGGGAGTGGTAGAACGAGAGGAGGGGCAGGGAGTGGTAGAACGAGAGGAGGGGCCGGGAGTGGTAGAACGAGAGGAGGGGCCGGAAGTGGTAGAACGAGACTAGGGGCCGGGAGTGGTAGAACGAGAGGAGGGGCCGGGAGTGGTAGAACGAGAGGAGGGGCCGGGAGTGGTAGAACGAGAGGAGGGGCAGGGAGTGGTAGAACGAGAGGAGGGGCCGGAAGTGGTAGAACGAGAGGAGGGGCCGGGAGTGGTAGAACGAGAGGAGGGGGCGGGAGTGGTAGAACGAGAGGAGGGGCCGGAAGTGGTAGAACGAGAGGAGGGGCCAGGAGTGGTAGAACGAGAGGAGGGGCCGGGAGTGGTAGAACGAGAGGGGGGGCCGGAAGTGGTAGAACGAGAGGAGGGGCCAGTAGTGGTAGAACGAGAGGAGGTGCCGGGAGTGGTAGAACGAGAGGAGGTACCGGGAGTGGTAGAACGAGAGGAGGGGCCGGGAGTGGTAGAACGAGAGGAGGGGCCGGGAGTTGTAGAACGAGAGGAGGTGCCGGGAGTGGTAGAACGAGAGGAGGGGGCAGGAGTGGTTGAACGAGAGGAGGGGCCAGGAGTGGTAGAACGAGAGGAGGGGCCGGGAGTGGTAGAACGAGAGGAGGGGCAGGGAGTGGTAGAACGAGAGGAGGGGCCTGGAGTTGTAGAACGAGAGGAGGTTCCGGGAGTGGTAGAACGAGAGGAGGGGGCAGGAGTGGTAGAACGAGAGGAGGGGCCAGGAGCGGTAGAATGAGAGGAGGGGCCGGGAGTGGTAGAACGAGAGGAGGGGCCGGGAGTGGTAGAACGAGAGGAGGGGCCGGGAGTGGTTGAACGAGAGGAGGGGCCAGGAGTGGTAGAACGAGAGGAGGGGCCGGGAGTGGTAGAACGAGAGGAGGTGCCGGGAGTGGTAGAACGAGAGGAGGGGCCGGGAGTGGTAGAACGAGAGGAGGTGCCGGGAGTGGTAGAACGAGAGGAGGTGCCGGGAGTGGTAGAACGAGAGGAGGTGCCGGGAGTGGTAGAACGAGAGGAGGTGCCGGGAGTTGTAGAACGAGAGGAGGTGCCGGGAGTTGTAGAACGAGAGGAGGTGCCGGGAGTTGTAGAACGAGAGGAGGTGCCGGGAGTTGTAGAACGAGAGGAGGGGCCGGGAGTGGTAGAACGAGAGGAGGGGCCGGGAGTGGTAGAACGAGAGGAGGTGCCGGGAGTGGTAGAACGAGAGGAGGGGCCGGGAGTGGTAGAACGAGAGGAGGGGCAGGGAGTGGTAGAACGAGAGGAGGGGCCGGAAGTGGTAGAACGAGAGGAGGGGCCGGGAGTGGTAGAACGAGAGGAGGGGGCGGGAGTGGTAGAACGAGAGGAGGGGCCGGAAGTGGTAGAACGAGAGGAGGGGCCAGGAGTGGTAGAACGAGAGGAGGGGCCGGGAGTGGTAGAACGAGAGGAGGGGCCGGGAGTGGTAGAACTAGAGGAGGGGGCAGGAGTGGTAGAACGAGAGGAGGGGCCGGGAGTGGTAGAACGTGAGGAGGTATTTGTGAATTGTTCCAGCCATGGTATTGTGTTTTGTTATTCTTTATCGAAAGTAATTACTTGCTTGAAACTCTCCAGATAAATCAAGAACAAACCACACAACTGTTAAATTGCTTATTTTTGTGCCAGAGATTGCGAGAGACAGAATGTTGAGACGGAAAGAGGAATTTGGAGGAAGTTCTGAGACAAACATGTATTTCCCCAGAAGACAACCGAGTAAGTCCCTAGAATGCAGCAGTAACTACAGTAACTGACTCAGAATACACGAGTAACTGCAGTAACTGACTCAGAATACAGGAGTAACTGCAGTAACTGACTCAGAATACAGGAGTAACTGCAGTAACTGACTCAGAATGCTAGGGTAACTGCAGTAACTGACCCAGAATACAGGAGTAACTGCAGTAACTGACCCAGAATACAGGAGTAACTGCAGTAACTGAACCAGAATACAGCAGTAACTGCAGTAACTGACCCAGAATACAGCAGTAACTGCAGTAACTGACCCAGAATACAGGAGTAAGTGCAGTAACTGACCCAGAATACAGCAGTAACTACAGTAACTGACTCAGAACACAACAGTAACTAGAATAATTGCCCCAGAATACAAGAGAAAATGTAGAAATACTCCAGAATACAGCTGTAAGAAGAGTAGTTCCCCCAGAATACAACAGAACGTGAAGTATTTCCCCAGAATACAACAGTAACTGTAGTAATTCCCCCAAAATACAACAGTAAATTGAGTAATTGCCCCAGAATACAGCAGTAACTGGAGTAATTCCCCCAGAATACAGCAGTAACTGGAGTAATTTCTCCAGAATACAGCAGTAACTGGAGTAATTCCCCTAGAATACAGCAGTAACTGGAGTAATTTCCCCAGAATACAGCAGTAACTGGAGTAATTTCCCCAGAATACAGCAGTAACTGGAGTAATTTCCCCAGAATACAGCAGTAAGTGGAGCAATTCCCCCAGCATACAGCAGTAACAGAAGTAATTCCCGCAGAATGCAGCAGTAAATGGAGTAATTCCCCCAGAGTACAGCAATAACTGCAGTAATTCCCCAGAATACAGCAGTAACTGCAGCAATTTCCCAGAATACAGCCGTAACTGCAGGAATTCCCCCAGAATACAGCAGTAACTGGAGTATTTCCTCAAAATACAGCAAGAATTAGAGTAATTCTTCCGTAATACAGCAGGAACTGGAGTAATTCTCCCAGGATACAGCGGTAACTGCATTAATTCCCCCAGAATATAGCATAAATTGGAGTAATTCCCCTAGAGTACAGCAGTAACTGCATTTATTCCCCAAGAATACAGTATAAATTGGCGTAATTCCCCCAGAATACAGCAGTAACTGCAGTGATTTCCGCAGAATACAGCAGTAACTACAGCAATTCCCCAGAATACAGCGAAAATGGAGTAATTTCCCCAGAATACAGCAGTAATTGTAGTAATTTCCGAGAATACAACAGAAACTGGAGTAATTTCTCCAGAATACAGCAGTAACTGCAACAATTCCCTAGAATACAGCAGAAACTGGAGAAATTTCTTCATAATACAGCAGTAACTACAGTAATTCCCCAGAATACAGCAGAAACTGGAGTAATTTCTCCAGAATACAGCAGTAACTGCAGCAGTTACAGCTGGTAGGTATACAGAAGTGCTGAGGTGGAGCAGTGTGGCAAGGGAGAGGTTCAGGGGGTACTTTGGGGGTACTCTGGGGGTCTGGGGGTACTCTGGGGGTCTGGGGGTACTCTTGGGGTACTCTGGGGGATAGGAACTCACAGAAAGCTTCTTATATTGAGCTTCTCAGGATTTTCTCCAAAGTTTGAAGACTGTTATGTCTTTAAGCAGGTGAGTGTGTGTGTGTGTGTGTGTGTACTCATCTATTTCTACTCACCTATTTGTGGTTGCTGGGGTCGAGTCATAGCTCCTGACCCCGCCTCTTCACAGATTGCTACTATGTCCTCTCTCTCCCTGCTCCTTGAGCTTTATCAAACCTCGTCTTAAAACTATGTATGGTTCCCGCCTCCACTACTTCACTTTCTAGGCTATTCCACTTCCTGACAACTCTATGACTGAAGAAATACTTCCTAACATCCCTTTGATTCATCTGTGTCTTCAACTTCCAATTGTGACCTCTTGTTTCTGTGTCCCCTCCCTGGAACATCCTGTCTTTGTCCACCTTGTCTATTCTGCGCAGTATTTTATATGTCGTTATCATGTCTCCCCTGACCCTCTTGTCCTCCAGTGTTGTCAGGCCGATTTCCCATAACCTTTCTTCGTAGGACATACCTCTTAGCTTTGGGACTAGTCTTGTTGCAAACCTTGGCACTTTCTCTAATTTCTTGTCGTGCTTAACCAGGTGTGGGTTCGAAACTGGTGCTGCATACACCAATATGGGCCTGACGTACATGGCGAACAGAGTCTTGAAGGATTCCTTAATGAGTTAACGGAACGATGTTCTTAGGTTTGCCAGGCGCTCATATGCTGCAGCAGTTATCTGGTTAATGTGCGCCTCAGGAGATTTGCTCGGTGTTATATTCACCCTAAGATCTTTTTCATTGAGTGAGGTTCGCAGTCTTTGGCCATACTTTGCATTTGGTGGGGTTAAATTCAAGGAGACATTTGCTGGACCAGACATGTAGCTGTAGACAGCCTGTACTGGCAGAGCACACAGCCTAGCCGTCTGCTCTGACTAGTTCATATTTCGCGGCATTCAGTGCTGCCCTCTGTAGGCCTACCTAGGTCGGTGGGACGCACAGTCCACCCTCTCTCACTCCCGCCTCGACCGACTTGACGTACACAAGTACTCCCCCTCCACGGACTGGCTTGCGGTCACTTCCTCACACTGCCCGTTGTGTACTCACTCCTACCCGATTAAAGCCAATCTAGTCCACGGCCGTATCATTGCTACCTACGCTACCTTCATCGGCACTAAACCGCTGTTCAGCAGCAAGAACAGCAATAACAGTGGTGACAGCGGACTCAGCGGCATTGTGAGCCTCTTCAGGGTGGAGGGGATCGGTCGACACCAGTCAACATCATCCGTCGTCATCCAACGCACCTGCTAGCCTAAAGAGTTATCTGCTACTCCCAGCGTCTTGACGGGACCCGAGATAGATCTTCGTCCTAGATTTTTCCCACAAAATCTGGACATAGGCATCACGGCGTCATCTCCAGCCGTAGCAGTCACGTGTTCACCTCATCACCCTCTCTACAGCCCTTCAACACTCTCCAGCACCATTCTCCTGCCTCCTACAGCGTCCCTACGCCCTTCTCAGCTACAAGAAGTAGAGGTGAGGTCGTTTAGGGTGTTGGCTTCGTGTGGCTCCACGAGTGACCACGAGGCAGCTCTGGGGGTTGGTTTATACCCTAATCAGCGTGTAAACACACCAGCCCTCTATACAGCCTTATCTGCTAGGCAAAGACGTCCTTCTCGCCGTCCATGTGTGTTGTGTTCTTCCCAGTTCCTCCAAGAAGTTCTACCTGGCTTAACCACGTGGGAACCCAGTTGGCTTAGCCCCTAAGCCAGCAAAGTTCAGCGTCTACAGCAGCTCGTGACTCATCATAGTGTCTACTACTCAGTGCCTACGTATCTCCAGCCAGTGAAGTTTTTTTTTTTTGTGTTGCCCAGTTTAAATTTTTTTTTTCCCCTTTCCCTTGCTGTTTTATTCCCAGTTCTTCACCAGTTCTGTTTTCCCCAGTGATTTGTTACAGTAAAACTTACTCGTCCCAGTTCAAAGTTTCACTTAAGCTTGTTTTTAGCACGTTCGAGTAGTGCAGTAAATGTTTTGTTCTCCGTGTGCTGAAGCCGCAGTCAGTCAGCGCGCCCAGACACGCTTGCCAGTGTAAACAACCAACACCAGCTGTGGTTCACGCCGGGTACCCACGTTCTTCTAATATCTTATACCTCCACAGAGTTACTCCGGTCCTTCCTGTTCTTCCCAAGTCCATTCTGATAATTTTTTCTACGACATTGAAGCCCCATAGCAGTATACAAATGCTACGAGGCGTGTAGTGTTACTAGAGCACCCGTACCTTCGTCCATCTGTACTCAAAGTTAAGTAAACAGTGACTTACCTAGCATTTCCTAATTTTTTTGTGACATTATTTAACTGTCCTGCACCAATACAGTTAGTTACTGAAGCCATACTTCAGTAAATTGTTCAGTGTCATCAGTGCACATTTTGCCATTTACCTACAGCTTATTAAATTTTGTAAATTTATTTTTGCACTCCTACATTTTAAATTCCAGTTTTTTTTATTCTGCTTCTTGCACCTCAGTTATTGATTTAAATTGTTCAGTGTTAACCATTTATACAATTTACCTCTCACATACAGTTTTCATGTAATTCCTGTGTGCTGTTATTTTTTTTAGTTGCACCTGCAAGTTAGCCACAGATTGTTGACACCCCTGCACTGTTTTGTTTGTTAGCTTTTTTTTTTTTTTCTTTTAATAAGTGTAATCTTCAAGTACTTAAGTATTAGTATATTCTACCTGCAGTGATACAATCTGTGCCTAGCCCATTAAATTTTTTTTCTGTTCCCCCATTTATTTTGCTCTACATATATTCTATGTTTTATCAGTGAATATTCACCTATGTGCATTGCATTTTGCTATTTTATATACCCAAGTCATTGAGTGTATTTTTGGGAACCTGCTTATTTACCATTAATTACCAAAATTCCTTGTGAAGTTAATTAGTTTTGACCTTGAGATTGTGCAAATTTTTTTCTTTTTGCCAGTGTACACCCTGCTAACACCAGTTAACCTTTGCCATATTCTTGAATTTAATAATTTGCATTTTTATTAATTTTATTTTGTGTGCAATATAGCAATTCTGGACAGTGTATTTTTTTTTTCTTTTCTGTGAGTTTTGGCACTATTCCATACTCTGATATCCTTTTTGTGCCAACTTCCCTTGTGCAAGTGAATTACCCCTTTTTTTTTTTTTGCATTTCAATTTGCAACTGTTAGCACCCACAATCTTTTTAAACTGTGCTTGCAGCACAGTTTAGTGTTGTGTAGTACCTGATTTATTTTAATTTTGTGCAATTTTTGCTACCAGTGTTACAGTTCAGCTCCTTTTCATAAATTTTGTTGCCAGATTCCTGGTGAAATTATTGACTATCCTTAGCTTCATTTTGTGCATTTCCCTGTAGTACATTCACTTGCATACATCTCTTTTTTTGTGTTCAGAGTGCACCACTATTTCCCTTTTTATTGTTGTTTTGCTCAAATTATTTCTATCACTAAGCAGTTTACCGAGTACTGTGGTGCTGAGTTCTCTTTGACTCTGTTTTGAATTGTAGCCAGTGCATACCATTTCTTGCTCTGACCTGGTTACCATCCTCGTGACCTACTTGCATTTCAACAATTGACGTCATGACTAAGACACGCAGTGGCCATGCCGTTACCCCAGATTCTGCTGGTGCCAGCAATGGTGCCGCAGCCAGCGTGAACACGCGGCAGGGCATCGAAGCCCCAGCGACAGTTGGTCAACTTGTGGCTCAAGCCTCGACCACCAGTGGGCCGGCTCATCGTCAATACCTGACCCTTATTTTTGACGGTCGTGCAAATAGTTTAGAGCCATGGCTGCAGTCAGTCGAGGCGACTGTTCAGGCTCTATTTGATAGCCCAACGGATACACAGTACATTCGTGCTGCTGTTGCAGCAGTGGATCTCACCCAGGGTGATATAGGTGCCTTTGTGCAGCTCAAGCGCGTTTGTAAGATTCAGTCTTGGGGTGAACTTAAGGAGGAATTTAGGCGTTATTTTCGGCGTAGTCGCCAACGCCATTACATTGACATCGTTACCAGCGTCTTGGCCGAATGTCAATACCGGCACGAAAGCCCCCTGGCTTGCGTTTGCCGTTTCGAGCAAGCCGCCACGGACTTTACTGAAGCCGTCAACTCCACTAAGTGGGCGGATGGTGATGGCCGTATGGCTATTAAAGACATCATCCCCATGCTGGCTGTCGGTATCATGCGGAGGGATTCCGCCCCTAACCTCTGGGCTGCCATTGATGCGCTAGGACTCGGCCCTCAGCACGACGTCCTGGGTGCATATGACGCCATCGACTCGCTCAAGCCGCCTTCCGAGCAAGGCAAGGTTTGCCGCTTTGCGGATGATCCCCTACCCATCCCTCCAGCGCCGTCCACAGTGACCACGCGGTCGCAGCCGGAAGTCACTTTTGCTGCTGCTGTCAGACAGCCAGCCCACAAAGTTTCTAACCCCAGTCCCACTAATACGCGCCTAAGTAAAAATAGCGACCACAGTAACAACAGTCGGTCTTATACAAAAAGGCAGTCATCGACTTCCTGGACCAGGGCGAAACGTCGCCAGCAGACACCACCCCCAACCTCACCCGCTAAGCGTGTAGTGACTTGTTTCAACTGTGGCAAACGTGGGCACTACCGATCTGAGTGTTACAAACTTAAGTCCCCGCAAAGTAACCGTCACAGTCCCCACGCTCAGTATCAAGGTAACCGTCACCGTCCCCATGCCCAGTCTCGCGAGGGAATCTGTGTTTACCACAATACTTCCAGTCATACCTCCCATGAGTGTAACAAGCTGCGAAGTATGCTGACAGCTGAGTGGAGCAAGCAGTCGTCGCGCAATGCACATGCTCGTAGAAGCCCTTCCACTAGTTCGGGGGAAGAGGCGCGTCCGCGCCTAGTAGTAACCTTGTCGGAGTCGCTGTATTCCGTCCCTGTCCGCAATGCATTCGCCGCCCTGGGCAGTGATACGCTTGCCGACAGTGAGGAAACCGAGTGTCTTGACGTTGTTGCTGAGACTCGTACCGTACCTTCCAGGTCGAGCCTCGTCAACAAGTGTCGAGCCTCGAGCAGCTGTGACTCCGGGGACCTCGTCGGCCTGTCATGCCTTCATGTTCGGTATGACAACCCATGTGGACCGCTCATCGAGTCCACTGTCCACAATAAGCCTGTTCAGCTTTTCCTAGACACAGGTTCGGTGGTTAACATTGTCCGCTCCACCTTTTTCCGAGACATTGGCCTTCACGCGGCCATGTTGACAGAGCCGTCTGCCATTCAGACCTTGAGAGGAGTCTCAGGTAAACCGCTGATGGTTCGCGGTCGCACAACGCTAGAATTTGTGGTCCAGGGTCACAAGCTGTCCGCAAAATTCTTAGTCGTAGATGGTATTGTTTTCCATGGTGACCTGCTCATAGGGTTCAAAACCATGGCAGATCTTAGGATCCGTTTAGATCCAGCTGAGTGGAAAGCGGAATTCAACGGAGTGGATGTGCCCTTCTGGGGCGTGCGCTTAGGATCCACTACGTGCTACTCTGTCTCAGAGTATGCACAGTGCCTAGAATCGTTGGAAACCGGTGGTTTCCATAGCACATTCTCCCCGGGGTCGGTCTCTCGTCCTGATCGACCTCGTAGTAGAGCTCGTTGCCCATCACCTCCTGGCCATCAGCGCATAGTTACCAGTGAAACCCAGTCTGGGGACGCCCAGTCTAACCTTCACTCTAACTCTGACGCTGTTGTAGAGACCAGCAGTTGTCAAGCCGCAGTATCCCTGTCGGCAGGCGACTGTCTGACTCGTGTCATGGCATCAGCGAGCAGAGTTACTGCTTGTACAAAGTATGACGTCACTTTGTCAGCTAACTCGCTCACTCCTGTTACGGTGTACGTGAGCAGAGCTTTTGAAGGAGACCATGTGCTGGTTGACAACGACACATGCCGAGTCAAGGGCCTCTCCCTTGAACCATCCTTGCACACAGTGCAACGTGGTAAGTTGCAAGTCCTTGTTGTCAACATGCATAGTCGAGAATTTCCCCTGCGGAAGAATACCTCACTTGTCGACCTTGTCAGATTCCCTCTCCCGGTGAGAGTGGAGGGTGAAGCCCCAGCTGACTTCCTTGTGAGTGCAGTTCTCCCAGGCGAGTCTGCTGCTGACTCTTCCAACACCCGGCCAGTGCAGGAAGATGATCTAGCTTTGACAGACTATCCTGAAGAGGTCCCAAAACTTCTCCAGGTTCTCAATCGTGCACGTTCTGCAGTTGCACTAGATGGTGAGTCAATGGGTTTGACCCCACTGATCTCTCACCGTATTCCGCTTGACAAAGGTACTAAACCCATTTATGTACCTGTGTATCGCCTGCCACATGCGCAAAGAGTCTTCGCCGAAGAACTCATTACACGGATGCTCCGTGATGGAGTTATTGAGGAGTCCACTTCCCGGTGGAATGCTCCCCTTATTCTGGTTCCCAAGAAAGACGGAACCTGGCGTCCTGTTATCGATTACAGGAAACTGAATGCATGTACCATCCCAGACCGTTTTCCATTGCCAGTTCTGAACGACCTGTTGCAGAACATCGGCGATAATAAGGTCTTTTCAACTCTTGATCTTCTTCAAGGGTTCTGGCAGATCCCCCTCGATGATGAGAGTAGAGAGTTGACAGCTTTCTCTACTCCAACTGGTCATTACCAGTTCAGGAGGATGCCCTTCGGCTTGCGCGGAAGCCCAATCACGTTTAGTCGTTTGATGACGACAATTTTCCGTACCCTCCTAGGTGGCACGCTCATGGTCTACCTGGATGATCTCATAGTCATGTCGCAAGATGTCCCGTCACATCTTGAGAAACTTGACAGGGTATTGGACAGGCTAGCTCAGGCAAATCTTAAGGTAAAGCTCTCCAAATGTCATTTCCTCCGGAAGGAAATAAAATTTCTGGGTCACGTAGTAACTCAGAATGGCATAAAGACGGACGAGTCTAAAATCTCGGCCGTGCAGAAATTCCCCAGACCCATGACGGCGGATGCAGTCCGGTCCTTCATAGGCCTGGCGGGTTTCTACCGCACCTTTATCGCAGGTTTCTCCACCATTGCGGCACCCCTGACACGCTTACTCAAGAAGGATGCCCCTTTTGAGTGGACGTGCGATCAGGAACGAGCTTTTGTCATTCTTAAGAACAAGTTAACATCAGCCCCAACCCTTAGATTCCCTGATTTCACCAAGGCATTTACCTTGACGACTGATGCCAGCAAAGTTGGCATCGGTGCAGTCTTGTCACAGGAATCTAATGGTAAGCAACAGCCTATTGCCTATGCTAGCCGTGTTCTTACTAAAGCGGAAGTCAATTATTCAGTGACAGAGCTAGAAGCTTTAGCCATTGTATGGGCCCTGAGTCATTTTCGGGATATCATCTATCATTATCCTATCAAGATTTATACAGATCATTTACCCTTATTGGCCCTTTTTGCAAATAAGAACCTCTCGGGAAAGCATGCTCGGTGGTCGCTCACGTTCAATGACTACAACCCTGAAATTTGCTATGTCCCAGGTAAGCAAAATGTTGTAGCTGACGCCCTGTCGAGACATATAGCATTCGTGAGTGTCGGCAATTCGTTCTCTGTTGAGGATCTCGAGAGAGCCCAACGACAGGACCCTGTGTGGTCTCCAGTCCTTCGTTTCCTTACCAAGGAGGACGTTGACTTACAGGTCAAGTCTCCCGTTCCACTGAAGGATTTAGTGGTCAACCAAGGAGTACTGTGCCGTGTTGCACAGCTGGTGGACCCCGGCAGAACCGTATACCAACTGGTGATACCAGAGTCCATGATACCAGCTACTCTTAGGTTGATCCACAATGTCCCAGGTGTAGCGCACCCCGGGAAGGACCGCAGTATCAAACAGGCACGAATGAAATATTTCTGGCCTAAGATGGCATCGGACATTGCCAAGCATGTACACCAGTGTGTTGTCTGCCTACAGCACAAGGGTACCATTACAGGTCCTAACCCCATTCTAAAGTATCCCATTACAAAGGAGCCCTGGGAGAGAACTTCTGTCGACCTGTTGACGAACTTCTCGACCTCGGAGAAGGGAAATAAGCACCTGCTTGTAATGGTAGATAACTTGACGCGGTACAGTGAATTAGTACCCATTCCTGATAAAACCGCTGAAACGGTCGCTAGTGCTTTCCGTGAGCATGTTGTTCTTCGTCATACTTGCCCACGTGTCCTTCTGTCAGACAATGGGTCTGAGTTTATAAATGGCATAATGCAGGATCTTTGCTCCAGATTCAACATTCATCAAGCGCCAGTAGCTCCACGCCACCCTGCGAGTAATGGTCTTGCTGAACGTACAAATCGCAAAGTCCTGGAGGTGCTCAGAGTAACCGTTAACCCAAGTTGTACTACATGGGATGAGGCTATCCCAGATGTTCAGTGTACATTAAATTCCTCCCTCAACAGCTCGATCGGTGAGACACCTCATTTTGCTTTGTATGGCTATGACAAGCGCTTACCATATGAAATTCTGTTTACTCCACCTAGACCTACTTACGATACTGATAACCCCAGTGTAGTAAAGATGAGGACAACGCAGCTTGTCTTCCAGCGGGTACGAGAGAACCTTATGAAAGCTACTGATAGGTTCACGTCTGAGCGCAATGCCCGCGCCAAGGAAAGCAAAGTGGAACCAGGTTGCAAAGTTATGTTGCTCAACCCAGTGCAGACCCCAGGTATGCACAAACTTGTCCCTAAGTTTGTGGGTCCTTACCGTGTCCTACGACAGCTCCGTGGCAATAAGTTCGAGGTGAGGGAGATTGCTACGGGAATTATCAAGGAAGCCCACCTTGATCACATGAAGTATGTGGACCATATGCAGGCCGAAGTAGAGCTGGAGGCGCGTGCGTTGCAACGCCACGATCAGACTAATGTTAGGGACAAACCGTCTATCCCTTCTCCCACTACTACTGGTACGGAAGACGGCCCAGTAAGGCTCCATACTTATGGCCTGCGACCCAGGACAACAGTACATTTCTGTGACATTGACGTACCTACTGACTTGTCCGACTCCTACGCTAGTTATGCTAATTGTTTGCTTGCAGAAATGGGTATAAATGCACACACATTGTATAGCTAGTCGATAATAGAGTCAGGGTGGACAACATCATGTAATTATGTAAATACTTTTAGAAGGGTACCCAGAGTGTAATGAATTCCATGGATATAGTATTATTGTATGTATGTGCACCAGTGTTTTGTAACTAAAGGAAAAAAGCCTGTATTACGGTCAGGGCAGTGCTGCCCTCTGAGTTACATGTCACACCTTAGGAAATGCTACTGTCAGTCATTGTTTGCAGATGTGAGCGTGCAACAACGTTAGTAGACGAGTGGTCAACTGATGTTCAGCCCTGCGGACAACCTGTATATAGAAGATTTTAGTTCCAGTGCTGACGTCTCCCGGCTCTCTACTCGATGAAACAGCGCGGCAAACCAGTTTTCTCTTCCCCTGGATGGGAGAGTTTTTTTTTGCCTGTTGCATTTTTTTGTCCATTTTTTATTTACTAGTGAGCGAAAGCCAGTCCCTCTCTGGGGTAGCTAGTGTAATTCCTTTATACCTATGGGCCCACCAGTATTGTCGCGTCGGGACGACGCGAGGTGCGTGGCCGAGCAAATGTAGACAGCCTGTACTGGCAGAGCACACAGCCTAGCCGTCTGCTCTGACTAGTTCATATTTCGCGGCATTCAGTGCTGCCCTCTGTAGGCCTACCTAGGTCGGTGGGACGCACAGTCCACCCTCTCTCACTCCCGCCTCGACCGACTTGACGTACACATGTACTCCCCCTCCACGGACTGGCTTGCGGTCACTTCCTCACACTGCCCGTTGTGTACTCACTCCTACCCGATTAAAGCCAATCTAGTCCACGGCCGTATCATTGCTACCTACGCTACCTTCATCGGCACTAAACCGCTGTTCAGCAGCAAGAACAGCAATAACATTCTGCCTGGTCTTCGATCGAGTGAATTCTTCTCATCAACTTCACGTCATCTGCAAACAGGGACACCTCAGAGTCTATTCCTTCCGTCATGTCGTTCACAAATACCAGAAACAGCACTGGTCCTAGGACTGACCCCTGCGGGACCCCGCTGGTCACAGGTGCCCACTCTGACACCTCGCCACGTACCATGACTCGCTGCTGTCTTCCTGACAAGTATTCCCTGATCCATTGTAGTGCCTTCCCTGTTATCCCTGCTTGGTCCTCCAGTTTTTGCACCAATCTCTTGTGTGGAACTGTGTCAAACGCCTTCTTGCAGTCCAAGAAAATGCAATCCACCCACCCCTCTCTCTCTTGTCTTACTGCTGTCACCATGTCATAGAACTCCAGTAGGTTTGTGACACAGGATTTCCCGTCCCTGAAACCATGTTGGCTGCTGTTGATGAGATCGTTCCTTTCTAGGTGTTCCACCACTCTTCTCCTGATAATCTTCTCCATGATTTTGCATACTATACATGTCAGTGACACTGGTCTGTAGTTTAATGCTTCATGTCTGTCTCCTTTTTTAAAGATTGGGACTACATTTGCTGTCTTCCATGCCTCAGGCAATCTCCCTGTTTCGATAGATGTATTGAATATTGTTGTCAGGGGTACACATAGCGCCTCTGCTCCCTCTCTCAATATCCATGGGGAGATGTTATCTGGCCCCATTGCCTTTGAGGTATCTAGCTCACTCAGAAGCCTCTTCACTTCTTCCTCGGTTGTGTGCACTGTGTCCAGCACTTGGTGGTGTGCCCCACCTCTCCGTCTTTCTGGAGTCCCTTCTGTCTCCTCTGTGAACACTTCTTTGAATCTCTTGTTGAGTTCTTCACATACTTCACGGTCATTTCTTGTTGTCTCTCCTCCTTCCTTCCTTAGCCTGATTACCTGGTCCTTGACTGTTGTTTTCCTCCTGATGTGGCTGTACAACAGTTTCGGGTCAGATTTGGCTTTCGCTGCTATGTCATTTTCATATTGTCTTTGGGCCTCCCTTCTTATCTGTGCATATTCGTTTCTGGCTCTACGACTGTTCTCCTTATTCTCCTGGGTCCTTTGCCTTCTATATTTCTTCCATTCCCTAGCACACTTGGTTTTTGCCTCCCTGCACCTTTGGGTAAACCATGGGCTCATCCTGGCTTTTTCATTATTCCTGTTACCCTTGGGTACAAACCTCTCCTCAGCCTCCTTGCATTTTGTTGCTACATATTCCATCATCTCATTAACTGGCTTCCCTGCCAGTTCTCTGTCCCACTGAACCCCGTTCAGGTAGTTCCTCATTCCTGTGTAGTCCCCTTTCTTGTAGTTTGGCTTCATTCGTCCTGGCCTTCCTGCTTCTCCCTCCAATTGTAGCTCTACTGTGTATTCGAAGCTTAAAACCACATGGTCACTGGCCCCAAGGGGTCTTTCATATGTGATGTCCTCGATATCTGCACTACTCAAGGTGAATACTAAGTCCAGCCTTGCTGGTTCATCCTCTCCTCTCTCTCTTGTAGTGTCCCTTACGTGTTGGCACATGAAGTTTTCCAGTACCACCTCCATCATCTTAGCCCTCCATGTATCTTGGCCCCCATGTGGGTCCAAGTTCTCCCAATCGCTCTCCTTGTGGTTAAAGTCACCCATGATCAGGAGCTTTGCCCTGCATGCATGAGCTCTTCTGGCCACTCTAGCCAGTGTGTCAACCATCGCTCTATTGCTCTCGTCGTACTCTTGCCTTGGCCTCCTGCTGTTCTGTGGTGGGTTATACATCACTGTGTGTGTGTGTGTGTGTGTGTGTGTGTGTGTGTGTGTGTACTCACCTAGTTGTACTCACCTAGTTGAGGTTGCGGGGGTCGAGTCCGAGCTCCTGGCCCCGCCTCTTCACTGATCGCTACTAGGTCACTCTCCCTGAGCCGTGAGCTTTATCATACCTCTGCTGTGTGTGTGTGTGTGTGTGTGTGTGTGTGTGTGTGTGTGTGTGTGTGTGTGTGTGTGTGTGTGTGTGTGTGTGTGCGTGTGTGTGTGTACCTTAGCTCCTGGGCTCGTTCTTAGCGTCGTGGACCCTGTCATATCTAACCTTAAAACTGTGTATTGATCCTGTCTTTACTACTTTATTGTCAATATGAGGTTGAATAAATACTTCCTGACATTCCTTTGACTCATCTGTATCTCTTCAAAGCTCATTCATATTTGCACTAGGACTACCCTTGTTGCAAACCTTTGCACTTTCTCCAGTTTCTTTAAACGTTTTTCGAAGTGTGGGTTCCATGCTGGTGCTGCGTACTCCAAGAGTGGTCTGACATACGTCCTGTACTGGGTCGCAAATATCTTTGCTGAAATTATTGAAGGCTAATCTTAGATTCCCCTAACGAGCATTAGCTGCGGAAATTATGTTAATGGGAGTATATGGTGATATATTCGGTACTATGCTCACCCCCAAGGTCTTCTTTTTTAATTTCAGCTAGAAGTGAACTCTAGTAGCCGTATCTCTGACCAATCATGCAGTTGATCATCATCGTTCCTTTTTCTCTTCAGTAATTTCACATCACCTGCTGGCTGGGATACACCTGACTGTTTGTTCCATTAAGACGTTGACAGTATTGATCCCGGTACTGAGTCAGGTGGAGCCCCACTTATTGTACTTTAGTATCCTGATGATTATTCTCACACGATTAACTCTGTCTTTGATCAACTCTCGTACTCTGTTGTTCCTTTCTTCTCCTCAATTCTTCCACCTCAGTGTCTTGTGAGGTACAGTATTGACTGTCTTCTTGCAGTCCAGGAATATGCAGTTAACCCATCCCTCTGTATTCTGTCTCACTCCTGTTATTTTTTTCATAAAGATCCAGCAGGTTTCTGAGACAAGATTTTGTCATCAATAAAACCATTCTGGTTATTGTTTATAGAAGCATTTCTATCTACGTTCTCCACCGTTGTTATCTCCACCACTCCCGTTGTTATCTCCACCACTCCCGTTCTTATCTCCACCACTCCCGTTGTTATCTCCACCACTCCCGTTGTTATCTCCACCACTCCCGTTGTTATCTCCACCACTCCCGTTGTTATCTCCACCACTCCCGTTGTTATCTCCACCACTCCCGTTGTTATCTCCACCGTTACCTTGCATGGTAGACATGTCCTTCCTGTTTGTCCCCTTTCTATAACAACGGAACTACACTCACTGTCTCCCAGATCCCTGGAAGCTGTGTTGTATATATATATATATATATATATATATATATATATATATATATATATATATATATATATATATAATATATATATATATATATATATATATATATAATTTAGATAGGTAATGTAGACTCCAATTTAGACAGGGGATGTTTTAAGTTTTCGTGTTAAAATCATTGGAAGTCAGATGATGTTACTTCCTGGCAAAGAAGATATTCGAATTATTAACCTGGAGAGTTATAACCCAGAATAACTCTGTAAAGCCAAGCCATCACACTGGCTTATTTCTGCTGGGTTCCTTGAACTCTATCCCTAAGGCTGCCACCTGCACCAGTCACCTAACACCTAGGTACTTACTGCTAGGTGAGCAGGGACAGCAGGTGTAGGGTGGCTAACACCCAGGTACCTACTTACCGCTAGGTGAGCAGGGACAGCAAGTATTAGGAAACATGCCCAAGGTTTCCAGTAGTCCTGGGTGGTGAAGACGCTACCAATTGAGCCATTAGGACTGATTAAATTTATTTTTGTTATTAATAACAAAAGTCGAGAGTATAATAAAGTAAGGAAATAAAATGAATTATTTATATAATGTATAATGAAGCTCTAAACCCGTGTGTATCATTCAACACAAGGAGTGGTGGTCCATAATACTGCCAATTATCTCTCCAAAGAAATTTCTTAAAACCAAAAACAGACGTGAGGACTTTCCCTATGTTCGATGTTTATGTCTTCACGACACTGTGTGTCAAGTTAATGGTCAAAGTCGGATCGAAACGTCTTTTTAAGTTCCAACCTCCTATGTACGGGTTATTTGAGTGTTGCTGATGTCACTGTATTGTGACTATTATATTCTCCATCTTCACCACACTTAGTATGTACTCATTCTCCCCGGTTCCTTCCAAAATCATAGTCTGTTTTCCTTTGCTCTTCGTGTCTTGGGAATAAGGACAAGTCTAGGGAGCTCTGTGACCGCCAGCTTCCACGCTCTCCAAGGGGAACAACAGTAAGCTACTGTGAGCTGTAATAGTGTGTTTAGACACTCAGTCTATCATAATTTTAATCAGACTTGCTCTCTCAACAACGTCTGATGAATTTTTCCCACATTATTCTCACTCACCTCTCCTCCTACACACCTCCTTTCCTCTTTTCTTTTCTTTCAACTAACCCTTCCACTGCCTCTCTGTCCTCTCTTGAGCCTATTAATGCACCTGTGTAATTATCTAGTTAGTGTGCCACTAACCATATTATCTCTGCCTTCCCTCCCCCAGGACCAGCCTCCCGGCAGAGCAGTTTCAGAGGAACGACTTCTCGTTATGGTCGGTGTTGAAGCAGTGTATAGGCAAGGAACTCTCGAAGATCACCATGCCTGTCGTCTTCAACGAGCCACTGTCGTTCCTTCAGCGCATGGCTGAGTACATGGAGTACGCGTGGCTCCTGGAGAAGGCTGACCAGGCTCAGGATCCAGTCGTCAGGATGCAGGTAACAACTCTTCAACATATCATTCTTGGGAAAAATAGACACACAAATGCAGTATAATGCGATACTTTGTTGACAACGTCACAAACAGATCTACCTGAGCTATAAAGCATCACATTATACTGTATTTTGTCTATTTTTCCAACGTGTTGATATTTTATACCATTTATCTATATCATTCTTCTTTAATAATTGAAAAGTGATGAACATTTATAGGCTATACAGCACCAGACACAAAGGTTCTCCACTAGCTAAGCACCAGAGACACACCAGCATTCACTCTGCCTTTGTATCCTCTCTGAACACTAGTAATCTGTGGTTGTAGTAGTAATCTGTGGTTGTTCCCTGTCCTAGTTGTGCTCAGGAGGGAACATGTGGTGTGAAACGTGTCTTCGTATATACAGAATAAAAGGCTGATTTAAGAGTGTAGCTGTCTCTTCCACGGTATCTTACTGTCTTAAAGAGTTTAGATGCCAGGGTATGCGATGGGAGGTCCCTTAACTCAGCTGTATGTGCTGACGTTGTCGACAGTTCCCTCGTCTCGCCCTGCCTTCCCCCACCATCATATTGATTTATCCAGAATAAGCTGAGTCTGGGCTCAGCCATTCTCAGTCTCAGTTATGGATGTGAGTCTGAGCTCAGCACTTCCATGCCTATTTTTATGGATTTTAGCCTGAGCTCAGGGCTTCCTAAATCTATTTATAGACCTTAATAAGAGTCTCAGCGTCTCTCAGTCTTATTTGTAGGTATAAGCTCAGGGTCTCTCAGCCTTAATTATGTACGTAACCCTCTGATCAGCTGTTTCTAGTCTCATTTATGAATGCTAGCCTGGAATCAGCACTTTCCAGCATTACCTTTGAGATGACTCAAAATTAGGATGCTCTTACCTTGTCTGGGATTCACTGTGATACAGTAGTCAGCCACAACCCACGCTGGATTGTGGTTCAACGTGTTGATGATATACAATATACAGCCACACACACAAACACATTACTTTCAGTAAATGTCTGGGGTTGGACTCGGGTCCCGACAGCAGCGTCCATCTTTGAACTCAGTTTCCGAGTACGTAGGTTATCTGGAATCTGTGTCCCTTGTGAACTTGGTTATTATTCTTAGTGAAGAGTACCACCATTCTTGGACTTATTCTTCGAGCACAGTTGATGTCAACACACACTGTCTTCTTGATCTAATTTAAAGAATAGTAGGAATGTATAGCTATGTTATTGTGCACAATTTCTGGTTTGTATTGAAATCTTACTTAAATATCGAGAGGGAGACTTCAGATATATTCTAATATTTGACCTGGAGTACATTTACACCTAGTATCTATAGACATGTGCTCAGTTAGAACCACAGTCACAAGAAGCCACTACTGACCACAACCACAACTTGCCCCTAGCCACCACTAAAAGTATGTGTCATCCACAGTACGTGACGGCATTTGCTGTGAGTGGTCTGGCCTCGAACTGGGAGCGTGTCGGGAAGCCTTTCAACCCCCTCTTGGGAGAGACTTTTGAACTGCAGCGAGACAACTACAGGTGAGATCTGTGTGTGTAAATATCTGTAATTACCTATATAATATAGCAGAGCTAAACTCGTGTACTCACCTAAATGTGACTGTGAGAGTTGAGTCTTATTTTCATTTGGTTTCTCTATTTCTCCCACCCCTTCAAAATTCCACTAATTTCTTATTAATATTGTCACTCCTCCCCCGTCCTTGTTTCTTTTGTCTTTCCTTAACACTTGGTATCCTGCTGGAAATACACCATCCTATACCATTTCTGTCAATATTGTATCAGTGACAGCTATTATGTCTGGCATGACCTCCGCTGTTCTTTTCCTCAATTCATCACTCTTCTTCGATAATCCCTTTTCATTAATGTACCCAAGTATCAGTGCACCATTGTATCTGGGTACCAGTATATCAGTTTACCTGGGTACCAGTATACAAAGCTGGTCAGTGCCTGACTATCCGGATTGCACGAGACCAGAAATAACAGCCTGGTTGACAAGGCTCTGATCCATTGTGAGGCCTGATCATGGACCAGGCTGCGGGGGCGCTGACCCCCAGAACACTTCTCCAAGTAGGTAGACGCTCTGATAGTACCTTTGAATAATCATGTCCACTACATAATTATCCAGCAGGAGTTGGGGAGGCTGGACTAGGGTAAATGTAGGCCTTCCTACTGGGGTGGAGTCAGGGATTAGGTTGATGGTAGGGAAGAGGTAGGTCATGCTCTAGAATCTAGACAGACACGACTCTAACGTGGCTAGGTTTCTAGGCTCGTGTTCTGTATTAGCATCCTGTCCTGAGTGGTTTAGGACCGAGGCGTTAATATGATTGGGCAGTGCCTGCCGTGTACTCACCTATATGTGGTTGCAGGGGTCGAGTCACAGCTCTTCGTTGGTCGCTACCAGGTCAACTCTCTCCCCTGTTCAAGAGCCTTATCATACCTCTTCTTAAAGCTATGTATGGATCGCGCCTCTACTGCTTCACTGTGTGTGTGTGTGTGTGTGTGTGTGTGTGTGTGTGTGTGTGTGTGTGTGTGTGTGTGTGTGTGTGTGTGTGTGTGTGTGTGTGTGTGTGTGTGTGTGTGTGTGTGTATGTGTGTGTGTGCGTGTGCGTGTGCGTGTGTGTGTGTATGATACACACTACCTGGACGACTGGAATATAGCACCGAAATTACAAGCATCTGGAGAGGTAATTCCCTCGCAGCTGGCTCTCTAAGCCACCTGGAGAGGCAGCTGGCTCTCTAAACTACCTGGAGAGGCAGCTGGTGCCCTAAACCTCCTGCAGAGACAGCTGGTGTTCTTTTCATTAATCTTCACAACATCTTAAGATTAAAACATAATTTATCATACGTTTTCTCTATGTTAAAGCTGAGAGAGAGTCCTTGTTCATGAAGGAACTCAGAGTCAGGTTAAACCAGTTGATGGGGGTTTAAATACTATCTACTACACGAGAGTCATGAAGGCTGCTTCTAACCTGTACACAGCCAGTCAAGAATACTTTAACATCTAAAATAGTGATATACACTGATGGACAGACACGTCGCAGTGTATATACACTAAGAGATATACACAGCTGAGTGTATACACATTGCCAACCTATCAGAGTCAAAATTCGTAATGTATATATAGTTTACTAAATATAAAAAATAGAATTTGGATGTCATTTAAAGTGTAAACAGAGAAATATTAATGAGGATACAGAGAGAACACATTATGGTCTTCACATTCAACACTACTGTGTCATCACGAAAGTTACGAAACATGTTTATAACATAATTTAAACACTTTATGTTACACAAAACGCGATTCTAAAATCTTAGAGATCTCCAGTGAATACTAGAAAGGACTGCCCTTCTAGCATCCAGCCTGTTACTGGGTTTTCGTAACAAGTAGTCAGTATCCTTGTCCAATTATCCATTAAAATTCAGTATGGTTCAATAGCGCTTTAGGATTACAACTGGTAGGCTACTAACTAGAGAAATTAAAATTTAATAAATTTATTAAGTCTTATAAGTTGTCTAGAGGTATATTATCAAATTAAATTAAATTACAGCAATCAAAATAAAATCAATCTCTCGAGTTCAATATTATTGTGCTGAAAGCACATATCACATTTATAATTCTTAAGTACCGTCAGGTACATTAACATTTAATAAGATATTACAAATATGTACAAGTGTGTGTATGCGTGTAAGTGCTCTTAAGTAGTTAGCTATGTCTCAAGACTTGAATATTCAAGACTTAAACAAGTGACTGACAAAGTCCTCAAATAAACTTACTTCTTGACCGACTGGCAACCCGAACAGTCTACTTGAACAACAAAGAATGCTAAGCCCAATAGCAATGCAATATCAAGCGACTGCGACACAGAATCAGGAACAAGGAGATAATATAACGACACTAAGTAGGGACCATCTGCAGATCCTCCACAAAAGTTACAAAACTCCCATAATACTATGTTCAGCATAGGAAAAACTGTGACTGTGACAATACACAGGAACCAGTACAAAATTAGGTCAGAAGCTATAGCTAAGGACCTGAGATACTCAGAGTGTCTATGTGACACACAACCTCAGTACAACGTCGAAAATCACTAAGTCTTTACAATGTTCTGTGAACAAAGTTCTACAGAACTAACAAGAATAATGAGACAGACAATCTGTCCAACCAGCAAGCGAGTCTCTAGCAGACTGAAAACTTCACGAGAGGAGAGGACACCCCCCCCTCGATCACGTGATAGCTACGTGGACAACTGCAGCTCAGAAGCCGGCAGTATAACGAGCGACAAGCGATAATTACAATAGTTTGACAATCAAGACTAACTGAGCACATTTTATATACATCCTAACAACATAAGCTACGTCAAATAACAATATAAGGCAATACATTTGCGATTTAGCTATTATCGCAAATATAAGCAATATAAAATTATATGAAAAGGTAATATACATTACATATATACAAAATAATCATTGTAACCCATTCAGGGGTTGCAACACTTTAGTTGTCTACACGAAACATTGCAACGTAGATTATCAAGATTTAAAACTTTTTACGGGAATATAGATGATGAAAGAAGGTCGTCTGTTAGGATAGAGGGAGACAGGAAGAGAGAGATGAAGAAGCTTTCTCTGTCAACACTATCTCTTTAGAGACATTGATAAAAGACTCTGTTGAAATACACACACACACACACACACACCAGGGCTACAGCTGCTGAGGCAAAGGTATAAAGCTTGGAAGACAAATCAACGGAGCTGAAGAAGAGACTGGGAGTGTTGAAGGTTGGGAGGAGGGGGTAAGGGGGTAGCAAGAAGAGATGTAGGTAGTATTTTTGTGGAAGTAATCAAGCAACTTGGAGGTGCTGGAGATGGTACAGGGAGCAGCAAAGGAACTGTTGAAGACAGACAGAAATCTGGAGGTAATGAGGAGAGAGATAGAGAGAGAGAGAGAGAGAGAGAGAGAGAGAGAGAGAGAGAGAGAGAGAGAGAGAGAGAGAGAGAGAGAGAGAGAGAGAGAGACAGGAACACGTTCCTCACCGGCAATATGTGACGAAGCCTGCAGATCAGCCTTGGTTTGGCTTTCGTTGTAGAGAGGCTGCTACTGCTAAGTACAAAGCATGGCGAAGGTATAAGAGACATCCTACCACCTATAACAGGAACTTGCACACGCAAGCCTGTAGGCATATGGGTGATGTTCAAAAGTGGGCCATTGCTAAATGGGAGGTGGACACTAAAAGAAAGCTAGCATCAGGTAGAGTAGGCTACAAAACCTGGTGGTCCCTGGTCAAGGACAGACAAGGTTATCTGCCTGATGAACTTATTCCACCTCTAAATCGACAGGATGGGACCACCTCTACTAGTAGTCAAGAGAAGGCGGACCTCTTTGCTGAATACTTTGCTACCAAAATGCAAGTTCCTGATCCAGCAAGGGACCCTCCTTGGCTAGCTGCAAGAACTGTGTCAAAACTGTCAGTGGTGACAATAAGGCAGGAGGAGGTGCATTTCCTTCTTAAATCGCTTGACCAAGAAAAGGCTGTGGGCCCAGACAAGTTGAGCCCAAGATTGTTGAGAAGATGTGCAGACCAGCTAGCAGCACCTCTAACTCGCATCTTTCAGCACTGCCTAGTACAGTGTAAATGGCCCTCTCTATGGAAAGAGGCAAATGTAGTCCCTGTTCACTAAAAGAAGAGCAGAGCAGAAATCAGCAACTACAGACCAGTGTCACTCCTGTCAATCACTGGTAAGATCCTTGAGACAATAATCTCAAGACAAATGACAGAGTTTTTTGACTACCACTCACTACTTTGTGATCGTCAATATGGCTTCAGGAAAGGTTACTCTGCTGCTGATCTGTTGTTAAACCTCTCCACTAAGTGGCACCAGTCACTGGATGAATCCAAAGTCAGCTGTGTGGTAGCACTGGACATTGCTGGCGCTTTCGACCGGGTGTGGCACCAGGGCCTCTTAGCAAAACTTCAAGCACTGGGAATTGCAGGCTCTACGCTATGTCTCCTCAGTGATTACCTTCATGGTAGATCTCTAAGTGTAGTTCTCAATGGAACGGAATCAGCAAGACATCTTATTGGGGCAAGTGTTCCACAAGGAAGCGTGCTGGGACCATTGTTATGGAATGTCTACTTCAACGACCTTCTTCATATCATCCCAGATTAACATGCATATGCAGACGACTGTACACTGACATTCACTTATCCAAGAGAAGAAATGCCAGCTGCTCTAAGCTACATCAATCACCAGCTGAGAGCTATATCAGCTTGGGGAAATAGATGGCAAGTAACATTTGCACCTGAGAAAACGCAAATGATGATCGTCTCTAGGCACCATGATGGTAATGCTGGCGCAGTAGTAAGGATGAATGGGAGGGTGTTGGCACTTGGAGAAGAAGTTGATATCCTTGGGGTGAAATTTGACTCCAAACTAACCATGAAGAACCATGTTGTAAATCTTGCAAACAAGGCAGCCAGGAAGCTTACAGCACTTCTCCGTATCTCGCATCTGCTTGATAGTAGGGGTTGCAAGATCCTGTACGAGGCACAAGTACGCTCACACCTTGAGTATGCTCCACTTTCTTGGTTTGCCTGCCCCCCCCCCTCTCATCTGCGACTGCTTGACAGAGTAGAGAACAGAGCAAGACGTCTCATCTCTCGCCTGGACCCATCCTGGATAGATCTGTCATTTCAGCGAAGCCTTCAACATAGGAGGGATGTGGGTGGCCTTACTGTTATGTACAAGGCCAGTGTTGTCAAAATACCACACTTGGATCCACTTCGAGGACAGCGTGAAACAAGCTTTTATGCCACAAGACGGGCAGAAAGCAGCAACTTCACTCTGGCTGTACCCTTCTCCAGAACATCACTCCATCTGAGATCGTATATACCCAGGATGACTCGAGTATGGAACACATTCGTACAGCATAATGATGTCAACGAGATAAAGTCAGTTGATCAAATGAAAATGCTGGCCCACAGATGGCTCCAACTTCATCCTGTTCCCTACTTGTATGTCTCATAACAATAAAAACGCTTTCAAATGAGCTGATGTAGGCAACAGCTCTTAGCTTGCCAATAAAGTTAGGAATCCTTAACCTGTAAATAGCTTGTCAATAAAGCTAGGGATCCTTAACCTTGTCAAACCCTGTGTAAAAAAAAAAAAAAAAAAAACAGAGAGATACTATTACTGATTATCTATGAGCTTCAAGAAGATGAAGAAAGTATTCATGACTGGACATGGATGACGCAGAAACAAGAGATTATTATTAACATCAAACTGACAGAAGGTAGGAGTGAACCAGGTGACAAATTTTGAGAGACACAGAAAGAGCTGGACTATGGCAACAATCCCATATAAACTGACTCTCAAAGTAGCAATAAGACAAGCTTATGAAATAGCAATTATGGTTGAGACAGGCAGAAAGATCTCAACGTGTTTACCATGAGCGTAAGAGAAGACTGAAGGAGAGAGAAGAACTGGGGGAGAGAGAAGAACTGGGGAGAGAGAAGAACTGAGGGAGAGAGAAGAACTGTGGGAGAGAGAAGAACTGAGGGAGACAGAAGAACTGGGGAGAGAGGAGAACTGAGGGAGAGAGAGAGGGGGAGAGGGGGAGAAGAACTGGGGAGGAGAGAAGAACTGAGGAGGGGAGAGAGAAGGAACTGGGGAGAGAGAGACTGGGGAGAGAGAGGAGAGCTGAGGGAGAGAGAAGAACTGTGGGAGAGAGAAGAACTGAGGGAGAGAGAAGAACTGGGGAGAGAGGAGAACTGAGGGAGAGAGAAGAACTGGGGGAGAGAGAAGAACTGAGGGAGAGAAGAGAACTGAGGGAGAGAGAAGAACTGAGGGAGAGAGAAGAACTGGGGGAGAGAGAAGAACTGAGGGAGAGAGGAGAACTGAGGGAGAGAGAAGAACTGAGGGAGAGAGAAGAACTGAGGGAGAGAGAAGAACTGAGGGAGAGAGAAGAACTGAGGGAGAGAGAAGAACTGAGGGAGAGAGGAGAACTGAGGGAGAGGAGAGAGGGACTGAGGGAGAGGAGAAGACTGGGGAGAGAGAAGACTGGGGAGAGAGGAGAACTGAGGGAGAGAGAAGAACTGAGGGAGAGAGAAGAACTGAGGGAGAGAGAAGAACTGAGGGAGAGAGAAGAACTGAGGGAGAGAGAAGAACTGAGGGAGAGAGGAGAACTGAGGGAGAGAGAAGAACTGAGGGAGAGAGAAGAACTGAGGGAGAGAGGAGAACTGAGGGAGAGAGAAGAACTGAGGGAGAGAGAAGAACTGAGGGAGAGAGAAGAACTGAGGGAGAGAGAAGAACTGAGGGAGAGAGAAGAACTGAGGGAGAGAAGGAAGACTGAGGAGGAGGGAGGGAGGAGAACTGGGGAGGGGAGAGGGAGGGTGGAGAACTGGGGGAGGGAGAGGAGAAGCTGAGGGAGAGAAGAACTGAGGAGAGGAGAGAAGACTGAGAGAGGGAGAACTGAGAGAGGAGAGGAGAACTGAGGAGAAGAACTGGGAGGGAGAGAAGGGCTGGAGGGAGAGAGAACTGAGGAGAGATAAGCTGAGGGAGAGGAGAGAACTGCGGGAGGAGAGAGCAGGGAGAGAAAAGAACTGAGGGAGAGAGAAGAACTGGGGGACAGAGAAGAACTGAGGGAGAGAGGAGAACTGAGGGAGAGAGTAGAACTGGGAGAGAGAGAAGAACTGAAGTAGAGAGAAGAACTGAGGGAGAGAGAAGAAATGGGGGAGAGAGAAGAACTGAGGGAGAGAGGAGAACTGACGGAGAGAGAAGAACTGAGGGAAAGAAGAGAACTGAGGGAGAGTGGAGAACTAATGGAGAGAGGAGAACTGAGGGAGAGAGGGGAGATGGGAGGGAGGGAGGCTGAGGGGAGAGAGACTGGGGAGGGGAGAGAAGAAGGGAGAGAGAGAAGCTGAGGGAGAGAGGGGAGACGGGGAGGAGAGAGACTGAGGAGAAAGGAGGGAAGGAGAGGAGAGAAGAACTGAGGGAGAGAGGGGAACTGAGGGAGAAAGGAGAACTGAGGGGAGAGGGGAGGGAGAGAGGGAGGAGAGAGAAGGGCTGGGGAGGAGAGAAGGGAAGAGAGGGAGGAGGACTGAGGAGAAAGGAAAGGAACTGGGGAGGGAGAGGAGGAGACTGGGGAGGGGAGAGAGAACTGGACGGAGAGAGGGAAGAACTGGGGAGGAGAGGGAGGGACTGAGGGAGAGAGAAGGCAATGACGGAAGAGAACTGAGGGGAGAGAGGAGGGCTGGGGAGGAGAGAAGAACTGACGGAGAGAAGAACTGAGGGAGAGGAGGACAGGGGAGGAGAGAAGAAGAACTGAGGGAGAGAGAAGAACTGAGGGAGAGAGAAGAACTGAGGGAAAGAGTAGAACTGAGGGAGAGAGAAGAACTGAGGGAGAGAGAAGAACTGAAAGAGAGAGAAGAACTTAGAGAGAGAGAACAACTCATGGAGAGAGAAGAACTGAGGGAGAGAGAAGAACTGAGGGAGAGAGGAGAACTGAGGGAGAGAGGAGAACTGAGAGAGAGAGAAGAACTGAGAGAGAGAACTGGGGAGGGAGAGGGAGGAGAACTGAAGAGAGAAGCTGAGAGAGAGAACAACTCATGGAGAGAGGAGAACTGAGGGAGAGAGGAGAACTGATGGAGAGAGAAGAACTGAGGGAGAGAGGAGATCTGAGGGAGAGAGAAGAACTGAGGGAGAGAGGAGATCTGAGGGAGAGAGAAGAACTGAGGGAGAGAGGAGAACTGAGGGAAAGAGGAGAACTGAGGGAGAGAAAAGAATTGAGAGAGAGAAGAACTGAGGGAGAAAGGAGAACTGAGAGAGAGAGAAGAACTCATGGAGAGAGAAGAACTGAGGGAAAGAGGAGAACTGATGGAGAGAGGAGAACTGAGGGAGAGAGGAGAACTGATGGAGAGAGAAGAACTGAGGGAGAGAAGAGATCTGAGGGAAGGAGCTGGGGAGGGAGTGAGGAGATCTGAGGGAGAGAGGAGAACTGAGGGAGAGAGGAGAACTGAGGGAGAGAAGGGAACAGAGAGAAAGAGTGAGGGGAGAGAGAACTGAGGGAAAGAGGAGAACTGAGGGAGAGAGAAGAATTGAGAGAGAGAAGAACTGAGGGAGAGAGGAGAACTGAGGGAGAGAGAAAAACTGAGGGAGAGAGAAGAACTGAGGGAGAGAGAGAGAGGGAGGAGAGGGCAGGGGAGAAGGAAGCTGATGGAGAGAGAGAAGCTGAGGGGAGAGGAGACTGGGGAGGGAGAGAGGAGAACTGAGGGAGAGAGGAGAACTGAGGGAGAGAGAAGAACTGAGAAGAAATGGGGAGAGGAGAGACTGATGGAGAGGAGGGAGGAGGGGAGGGAGCTGAGGGAGAGGAGACGATGGAGGAGGAGAGCTGATGGAGAGAGGAGGGCAGGGAGGAGAGGAGCTGATGGAGAGGAGGAGAACTGGAGAGGAGGAGAACTGAGGAGAGAGGAGAGACTGAGGAGAGAGGAGGAGAGAGAGAGAGGAGAACTGAGGGAGAAAGGAGAACTGAGAAAGGAGAGAGGACTGATGGAGAGAGGAGGAAGAACTGAGGAGAGAGGACTGAGGGGAGAGGGAGAGGGAGAGAACTGAGGAGAGAGGGAAGCTGAGGGAGAGAAGAACTGAGGGGAAGGAGAAACTGATGGAGGAGAGGGAGGGACTGAGGGAGGGGAGAGGAGGGCTGTGGAGAGAGAAGAACTGAGGGAGAGAGGAGAACTGAGGGAGAGAGGAGAACTGAGGGAGAGAGAAGAACTGAGGGAGAGAGAAGAACTGAGGGAGAGAGAAGAACTGAGGGAGAGAAGAACTGAGGAGGGAGAGAAGGGAACTGAGGAGAGAGAAGGAAGGGTGAGGGATGAGGGGAAGAACTGAGGGAGAGAGGAGAGCTGAGGGAGAGGATAGAGAGAGGAAAGGGATGAGAAAGAGAGCCAGGGAGAGTAGTGACAGGTGTGAACCCGGAGCCTGGACACTCAAATATATCTGAAAATAAATCATAACCCGACTCCCTTCCTACACTCCCTTCCTACACTCCCTTCCTACACTCCCTTCCTACACTCCCTTCCTACACTCCATTCCTACACTCCCTTCCTACACTCCCTTCCTACACTCCCTTCCTACACTCCATTCCTACACTCCCTTCCTACACTCCCTTCCTACACTCCTTCCTACTCCTTCCTTACTACTACTCCTTACCTACCTCCTTCCTACACTCCCTTCCTACACACCTTTCCTACTCTCCCTTCATACACTCCCTTCCTACACTCCCTTCCTACACTCCCTTCCTACACTCCATTCCTACACTCCCTTCCTACACTCATTTCCTACACTCCCTTCCTACACTCCCTTCCTACACTCCCTTCCTACACTCCCTTCCTACACTCTATTCTTACACTCCCTTCCTACACTCCTTTCCTACACTCCCTTCCTACACTCTCTTCCTACACTCCCTTCCTACACTCCCTTCCTACACTCCCTTCCTACACTCCCTTCCTACACTCCCTTCCTACACTCCCTTCCTACACTCCCTTCCTACACTCCCTTCCTACACTCCCTTCCTACACTCCCTTCCTACACTCCCTTCCTACACTCCCTTCCTACACTCCCTTCCTACACTCCCTTCCTACACTCCCTTCCTACACTCCCTTCCTACACTCCCTTCCTACACTCCCTTCCTACACTCCCTTCCTACACTCCCTTCCTACACTCCCTTCCTACATTCCCTTCCTACACTACCTTCCTACACTCCCTTCCTACACTCCATTTCTGCACTCCCTTCCTACACTTACTTCCTACACTCCCTTCCTACACTCCCTTCCTGCACTCCCTTCCTACACTCCCTTCCTACACTCCCTTCCTACACTCCCTTCCTACACTCCCTTCCTACACTCCCTTCCTACACTCCCTTCCTACACTCCCTTCCTACACTCCCTTCCTGCACTCCCTTCCTACACTCCCTTCCTACACTCCCTTCCTGCACTCCCTTCCTACACTCCCTTCCTACACTCCCTTCCTACACTCCCTTCCTGCACTCCCTTCCTACACTCTCTTCCTACACTCCCTACACTCCCTTCCTACACTCCCTTCCTACACTCCCTACACTCCCTTCCTACACTCCCTTCCTACACTCCCTTCCTACACTCCCTTCCTACACTCCCTTCATACACTCCCTTCCTACACTCCCTTCCTACACTCCCTTCCTACACTCCCTTCCTACACTCCCTTCCTACACTCCCTTCCTACACTCCCTACACTCCTTTCCTACACTCCCTTCCTACACTACCTTCCTACACTCCCTTCCTACACTACCTTCCTACACTCCCTTCCTACACTCCCTTTCTGCACTCCCTTACTACACTTACTTCCTACACTCCCTTCCTACACTCCCTTCCTGCACTCCCTTCCTACACTCCCTTCCTACACTGCCTTCCTACACTCCCTTCCTACACTCCCTTCCTACACTCCCTTCCTACACTCCCTTCCTACACTCCCTTCCTACACTCCCTTCCTGCACTCCCTTCCTACACTCCCTTCCTACACTCCCTTCCTACACTCCCTTCCTACACTCCCTTCCTACACTCCCTTCCTACACTTCCTACACTCCCTTCCTACACTCCCTTCCTACACTCCCTTCCTACACTCCCTTCCTACACTCCCTTCCTACACTCCCTTCCTACACTCCCTTCCTACACTCCCTTCCTACACTCCCTTCCTACACTCCCTTCCTACACTCCCTTCCTGCACTCCCTTCCTACACTCCCTTCCTACACTCCCTTCCTACACTCCCTTCCTACACTCCCTACACTTCCTTCCTACACTCCCTTCCTACACTCCCTTCCTACACTCCCTTCCTACGCTCCCTTCCTACGCTCCCTTCCTACGCTCTCTTCCGACGCTCCCTTCCTACACTCCTTTCCTACGCTCCCTTCATACACTCCCTTCCTACACTCCCTTCCTACACTCCCTTCCTACACTCCCTTCCTACACTCCCTTCCTACACTCCCTTCCTACACTCCCTTCCTACACTCCCTTCCTACACTCCCTTCCTACACTCCCTTCCTACACTCCCTTCCTACACTCCCTTCCTACACTCCCTTCCTACACTCCCTTCCTACGCTCCCTTCCTACACTCCTTTCCTTTTCTACCTTCATACACTCCCTTCCTACACTCCCTTCCTACACTCCCTTCCTACACTCCCTTCCTACACTCCCTTCCTACACTCCCTTCCTACACTCCCTTCCTACACTCCCTTCCTACACTCCCTTCCTACACTCCATTCCTACACTCCCTTCCTACACTCCTTTCCTACACTCCCTTCCTACACTCCCTTCCTACACTCCCTTCCTACACTCCCTTCCTACACTCCCTTCCTGTACTCCCTTCCTACACTCCCTTCCTACACTCCCTTCCTACACTTCCTACACTCCCTTCCTACACTCCCTTCCTACACTCCCTTCCTACACTCCTTTCCTACACTCCTTTCCTACACTCCCTTCCTACACTCCTTTCCTACACTCCCTTCCTACACTCCCTTCCTACACTCCCTTCCTACACACCCTTCCTACACTCCCTTCCTACACTCCCTTTCTACACTCCCTTCCTACACTCCTTTCCTACACTCCCTTCCTACACTCCCTTCCTACACTCCCTTCCTACACTCCCTTCCTACACTCCATTCTTACACTCCTTTCCTACTCTCCCTTCCTACACTCCCTTCCTACACTCCCTGCTTACACTCCCTTCCTACACTCCCTTCCTACGCTCCCTTCCTACACTCCCTTCCTACACTCCCTTCCTACACTCCCTTCCTACACTCCCTTCCTACACTCCCTTCCTACACTCCCTTCATACACTTCCTACACTTCCTACACTCCCTTCCTACACTCCCTGCCTACACTCCCTTCCTACACTCCCTTCCTACGCTCCCTTCCTACACTCCCTTCCTACACTCCCTTCCTACACTCTCTTCCTATACTCTCTTTCTACACTCCCTTCCTACACTTCCTACACTCCCTTTCTACACTCCCTTCCTACACTCCTTTCCTACACTAACTTCCTACACTTACATCATCACAACCCACCCACCCACATCATCACAACCCACCCACCCACATCATCACAACCCACCCACCCACATCATCACAACCCACCCACCCACATCATCACAACCCACCCACCCACATCATCACAACCCACCCACCCACATCATCACAACCCACCCACCCACATCATCACAACCCACCCACCCACATCATCACAATCCACCCACCCACGTCATCACAACCCACCCACCCACATCCTCACAATCCACCCACCCACATCATCACAACCCACCCACCCACATCATCACAACCCACCCACCCACATCATCACAACTCACCCACCCACATCATCACAACCCACCCACCCACATCATCACAACCCACACACCCACATCATCACAACCCACCCACCCACATCATCACAACCCACCCACCCACATCATCACAACCCACCCACCCACATCATCACAACCCACCCACCCACATCATCACAACCCACCCACCCACATCATCACAACCCACCCACCCACGTCGTCTCAACCCACCCACCCACATCTTCACAACCCACCCACCCACATCATCACAACAAACCAATCCACATCATCACAACCCACACACCCACATCATCACAACCCACCCACCCACATCATCACAACCCACCCACCCACATCATCACAACCCACACACCCACATCATCACAACCCACCCACCCACATCATCACAACCCACACACCCACATCATCACAACCCACCCACCCACCTCATCCAAACCCACCCACCCACGTCCTCACAACCCAGCCACCCACATCATCACAACCCACCCACCCACATCATCACAACCCACCCACCCACATCATCACAACCCACCCACCCACATCATCACAACCCACCCACCCACATCATCACAACCCACCCACCCACATCATCACAACCCACCCACCCACATCATCACAACCCACCCACCCACATCATCACAACCCACCCACCCACATCATCACAACCCACCCACCCACATCATCATAACCCACCACATCATCACAACCCACACCCACACATCATCACAACCCACCCACCCACATCATCACAACCCACCCACCCACATCATCACAACCCACCCATCACATCATCACAACTCACACACCCACATCATCACAACCCACCCACCCACATCATCACCCACACCCACACACAACCCACATCATCACAACCCACACACACATCATCACATCATCATAACCCACACACCCACATCATCACAACCCACACACCCACATCATCACAACCCACACACCCACATCATCACAACCAACACACCCACATCATCACAACCCACACACCCACATCATCACAACCCACACACCCACATCATCACAACCCACACACCCACATCATCACAACCCACACACCCACATCATCACAACCCACACACCCACATCATCACAACCCACACACCCACATCATCACAACCCACACACCCACATCATCACAACCCACACACCCACATCATCACAACCCACACACCCACATCATCACAACCAACACACCCACATCATCACAACCCACACACCCACATCATCACAACCCACACACCCACATCATCACAACCCACACACCCACATCATCACAACCCACACACCCACATCATCACAACCCACACACCCACATCATCACAACCCACACACCCACATCATCACAACCCACACACCCACATCATCACAACCCACACACCCACATCATCACAACCCACACACCCACATCATCACAACCCACACACCCACATCATCACAACCATCACACCCACATCATCACAACCCACACACCCACATCATCACAACCCACACACCCACATCATCACAACCCACACACCCACATCATCACAACCCACACACCCACATCATCACAACCCACCCACCCACATCATCACAACCCACCCACCCACATCATCACAACCCACACACCCACATCATCACAACCCACACACCCACATCATCACAACCCACCCACCCACATCATCACAACCCACACACCCACATCATCACAACCCACACACCCACATCATCACAACCCACACACCCACATCATCACAACCCACACACCCACATCATCACAACCCACACACCCATATCATCACAACCCACACACCCACATTATCACAACCCACACACCCACATCATCACAACCCACACACCCACATCATCACAACCCACACACCCACATCATCACAACCCACACACCCACATCATCACAACCCACCCACATCATCCAACACCCACCCACATCATCACAACCCACAAAACCACATCATCACAACCCACCCACCCACATCATCACAACCCACACACCCACATCATCACAACCCACCCACCCACATCATCACAACCCACACACCCACATCATCACAACCCACACACCCACATCATCACAACCCACACACCCACATCATCACAACCCACACACCCACATCATCACAACTCACACACCCACATCATCACAACCCACACACCCACATCATCACAACCCACACACCCACATCATCACAACCCACACACCCACATCATCACAACCCACACACCCACATCATCACAACCCACACACCCACATCATCACAACCCACACACCCACATCATCACAACCCACACACCCACATCATCACAACCCACACACCCACATCATCACAACCCACACACCCACATCATCACAACCCACACACCCACATCATCACAACCCACACACCCACATCATCACAACCCACACACCCACATCATCACAACCCACACACCCACATCATCACAACCCACACACCCACATCATCACAACCCACACACCCACATCATCACAACCCACACACCCACATCATCACAACCCACACAC
Source organism: Cherax quadricarinatus (assembly GCF_038502225.1). Classification (NCBI taxonomy): domain Eukaryota; kingdom Metazoa; phylum Arthropoda; class Malacostraca; order Decapoda; family Parastacidae; genus Cherax; species Cherax quadricarinatus. Next base: position 39,911,671 of record NC_091305.1, read on the forward strand.
CCACATCATCACAACCCACACACCCACATCATCACAACCCACACACCCACATCATCACAACCCACACACCCACATCATCACAACCACACATCATCACAACCCACACACCCACATCATCACAACCCACACACCCACATCATCACAACCCACACACCCACATCATCACAACCCACACACCCACATCATAACAACCCACACACCCACATCATCACAACCCACACACCCACCTCATCACAACCCACACACCCACATCATCACAACCCACACACCCACATCATCACAACCCACACACCCACATCATCACAACCCACACACCCACATCATCACAACCCACACACCCACATCATCACAACCCACACACCCACATCATCACAACCCACACAACCACATCATCACAACCCACACACCCACATCATCACACACCACACACCCACAGCCTCACAACCCACACCCACATCATCACAACCCACACACCCACATCATCACAACCCACACACCCACATCATCACAACCCACACACCCACATCATCACAACCCACCCACCCACATCATCACAACCCACACACCCACATCATCACAACCCACACACCCACATCATCACAACCCACACACCCACATCATCACAACCCACACACCCACATCATCACAACCCACCCACCCACATCATCACAACCCACACACCCACATCATCACAACCCACACCCACCCACATCATCACAACCCACCCACCCACATCATCACAACCCACCCACCCACATCATCACAACCCACATCACCCACATCATCACAACCCACACACCCACATCATCACAACCCACACACCCACATCATCACAACCCACACACCCACATCATCACAACCCACACACCCACATCTTAACAACCCACACACCCACATCATCACAACCCACACACCCACATCATCACAACCCACACACCCACATCATCACAACCCACACACCCACATCATCACAACCCACACACCCACATCATCACAACCCACACACCCACATCATCACAACCCACACACCCACATCATCACAACCCACACACCCACATCATCACAACCCACACACCCACATCATCACAACCCACACACCCACATCATCACAACCCACACACCCACATCATCACAACCCACACACCCACATCATCACAACCCACACACCCACATCATCACAACCCACACATCCACATCATCACAACCCACACACCCACATCATCACAACCCACACACCCACATCATCACAACCCACACACGCACATCACCACAACCCACACACCCACATCATCACAACCCACACATCCACACATCATCACATCATCCCACACACCCACATCATCACAACCCACACACCCACATCATCACAACCCACACACCCACATCATCACAACCCACACACCCACATCATCACAACCCACACACCCACATCATCACAACCCACACACCCACATCATCACAACCCACACACCCACATCATCACAACCCACACACCCACATCATCACAACCCACACACCCACATCATCACAACCCACACATCCACATCATCACAACCCACACACCCACATCATCACAACCCACACACCCACATAAACAAAAACCACACATCATCACACATCACAACCCACACACCCACATCATCACAACCCACACATCTACATCATCACAACCCACACACCCACATCATCACAACCCACACATCCACATCATCACAACCCACACACCCACATCATCACAACCCACACACATCATCACATCATCACAACCCACACATCCACATCATCACAACCCACACACCCACATCATCACAACCCACACACCCACATCATCACAACCCACACACCCACATCATCACAACCCACACACCCACATCATCACAACCCACACACCCACATCATCACAACCCACACACCCACATCATCACAACCCACACACCCACATCATCACAACCCACACACCCACATCATCACAACCCACACACCCACATCATCACAACCCACACTTCCACATCATCACAACCCACATACCCACATCATCACAACGCACACACCCACATCATCACAACCCACACACCCACATCATCACAACCCACACACCCACATCATCACAACCCACATCACCCACATCATCACAACCCACACACCCACATCATCACATCACCCACACACCCACATCGTCACAACCCACACACCCACATCATCACAACCCACACACCCACATCATCAAAACCCACACACGCACATCACAACCCACACATCACAACCCACACACCCACATCATCACAACCCACACACCCACATCAGCACAACTCACACACCCACATCATCACAACCCACACACCCACATCATCACAACCCACACACCCACATCATCACAACCCACACACCCACATCATCACAACCCACACACCCACATCATCACAACCCACACACCCACATCATCACAACCCACACACCCACATCATCACAACCCACACACCCATCATCACAACCCACACACCCACATCACACCCCACACACCCACATCATCACAACCCACCCACCCACATCATCACAACCCACACACCCACATCATCACAACCCACACACCCACATCATCACAACCCACCCACCCACATCATCACAACCCACACACCCACATCATCACAACCCACACACCCACATCATCACAACCCACACACCCACATCATCACAACCCACACACCCACATCATCACAACCCACACACCCACATCATCACAACCCACACACCCACATCATCACAACCCACACACCCACATCATCACAACCCACACACCCACATCATCACAACCCACACACCCACATCATCACAACCCACACACCCACATCATCACAACCCACACACCCACATCATCACAACCCACACACCCACAACATCACAACCCACACACCCACATCATCACAGCCCACACACCCACATCATCACAACCCACACACCCCCACACACCCACATCACATCATCACAACCCACACACCCACATCATCACATCCCACACACCCACATCATCACAACCCACACACCCCCATCCTCACCACCCACACACCCCCATCATCACAACCCACACACCCACATCATCACAACCCACACACCCACATCATCACAACCCACACACCCACATCATCACAACCCACACACCCACATCATCACAACCCACACACCCACATCATCACAACCCACACACCCACAACAGCACAACCCACACACCCACATCATCACAACCCACACACCACCATCATCACAACCCACACACCCACATCATCACAACCCACACACCCACATCATCACAACCCACACACCCACATCATCACAACCCACACACCCACATCATCACAACCCACACACCCACATCATCACAACCCACACATCCACATCATCACAACCCACACACCCACATCATCACAACCCACACATCCACATCATCACAACCCACACACCCACATCATCACAACCCACACACCCACATCATCACAACCCACACATCCACATCATCACAACCCACACACCCACATCATCACAACCCACACACCCACATCATCACAACCCAGACATCCCACATCATCACAACCCACACATCCACATCATCACAACCCACACACCCACATCATCACAACCCACACACCCACATCATCACAACCCACACATCCACATCATCACAACCCACACACCCACATCATCACAACCCACACATCCACATCATCACAACCCACACATCCACATCATCACAACCCACCCATCCACATCATCACAACCCACACACCCACATCATCACAACCCACACATCCCACATCATCACAACCCACACAACCACATCATCACACCCCACACATCCACATCATCACAACCCACACCCACATCATCACAACCCACACACCCACATCATCACAACCCACACATCCACATCATCACAACCCACACATCCACATCATCACAACCCACACATCCACATCATCACAACCCACACACCCACATCATCACAACCCACACACCCACATCATCACAACCCACACATCCACATCATCACAACCCACACATCCACATCATCACAACCCACACACCCACATCATCACAACCCACACACCCACATCATCACAACCCACACACCCACATCATCACAACCCACACACCCACATCATCACAACCCACACATCCACATCATCACAACCCACACACCCACATCATCACAACCCACACACCCACATCATCACAACCCACACATCCACATCATCACAACCCACACATCCACATCATCACAACCCACACATCCACATCATCACAACCCACACATCCACATCATCACAACCCACACATCCACATCATCACAACCCACACACCCACATCATCACAACCCACACATCCACATCATCACAACCCACACATCCACATCATCACAACCCACACATCCACATCATCACAACCCACACACCCACATCATCACAACCCACACATCCACATCATCACAACCCACACACCCACATCATCACAACCCACACATCCACATCATCACAACCCACACATCCACATCATCACAACCCACACATCCACATCATCACAACCCACACACCCACATCATCACAACCCACACATCCACATCATCACAACCCACACATCCACATCATCACAACCCACACACCACATCATCACAACCCACACACCCACATCATCACAACCCACACACCCACATCATCACAACCCACACATCCACATCATCACAACCCACACATCCACATCATCACAACCCACACACCCACATCATCACAACCCACACATCCACATCATCACAACCCACACATCCACATCATCACAACCCACACACCCACATCATCACAACCCACACATCCACATCATCACAACCCACACATCCACATCATCACAACCCACACATCCACATCATCACAACCCACACATCCACATCATCACAACCCACACATCCACATCATCACAACCCACACATCCACATCATCACAACCCACACATCCACATCATCACAACCCACACATCCACATCATCACAACCCACACATCCACATCATCACAACCCACACATCCACATCATCACAACCCACACATCCACATCATCACAACCCACACATCCACATCATCACAACCCACACATCCACATCATCACAACCCACACATCCACATCATCACAACCCACACATCCACATCATCACAACCCACACACCCACATCATCACAACCCACACACCCACATCATCACAACCCACACACCCACATCATCACAACCCACACACCCACATCATCACAACCCACACACCCACATCATCACAACCCACACATCCACATCATCACAACCCACACACCCACATCATCACAACCCACACATCCACATCATCACAACCCACACATCCACATCATCACAACCCACACACCCACATCATCACAACCCACACACCCACATCATCACAACCCACACATCCACATCATCACAACCCACACATCCACATCATCACAACCCACACACCCACATCATCACAACCCACACATCCACATCATCACAACCCACACATCCACATCATCACAACCCACACACCCACATCATCACAACCCACACACCCACATCATCACAACCCACACATCCACATCATCACAACCCACACACCCACATCATCACAACCCACACACCCACATCATCACAACCCACACATCCCACATCATCACAACCCACACATCCACATCATCACAACCCACACACCCACATCATCACAACCCACACATCCACATCATCACAACCCACACATCCACATCATCACAACCCACACATCCACATCATCACAACCCACACATCCACATCATCACAACCCACACATCCACATCATCACAACCCACACATCCACATCATCACAACCCACACATCCACATCATCACAACCCACACATCCACATCATCACAACCCACACATACATCAACAACCCACACATCCACATCATCACAACCCACACATCCACATCATCACAACCCACACATCCACATCATCACAACCCACACATCCACATCATCACAACCCACACATCCACATCATCACAACCCACACACCCACATCATCACAACCCACACATCCACATCATCACAACCCACACATCCACATCATCACAACCCACACACCCACATCATCACAACCCACACACCCACATCATCACAACCCACACACCCACATCATCACAACCCACACACCCACATCATCACAACCCACACATCCACATCATCACAACCCACACATCCACATCATCACAACCCACACATCCACATCATCACAACCCACACATCCACATCATCACAACCCACACATACCCACATCATCACAACCCACACATCCACATCATCACAACCCACACATCCACATCATCACAACCACCCACCCACATCATCACAACACAAACACCCACATCAACACAACCCACACACCCACAACATCACAACCCACACACCCACAACAACACAACCCACACACCCACATCATCACAACCCACCTACCCACCCACATCATCACAACCCATTCACCCACATCATCACAACCCACACACCCACATCATCACAACCATCACACCCACATCATCACAACCCACTCACCCACATCATCACAACTCACACACCCACATCATCACTACCCACCCTCATACATCATCACAACCCACCCACCCACATCATCACAACCCACACACCCACATCATCACAACCCACACACCCACATCATCACAACCCACACACCCACATCATCACAACCCACACACCCTCCCACGTCATCACAACCCACACACCCACATCATCACAACCCACACACCCACATCATCACAACCCACACACCCACATCATCACAACCCACCCACCCACATCAACACAACCCACACCATCCACATCATCACAACCCACACATCCACATCATCACAACCCACACAACCACTTCATCACAACCCAAATACCCACATCATCACAACCCACACACCCACATCATCACAACCCTCCCACATCATCACAACTCACCCACCCACTTCATCACACCCCACCCACCTACATCATCACAACCCACACACCCGCATCACCACAACCCACCCACATCATCACAACCCACCCACCCACTTCATCTCAACCCACCTACCCACCCACATCATCACAACCCACCCACCCACATCATCACAACCCACACACCCACATCATCACAACCCACCCACATCATCACAACTCACCCACCCACATCATCACAACCCACACACCCACATCATCACAACCCACCCACCCACATCATCACAACCCACCCACCCACATCATCACAACCGACCCACCCACATCATCACAACCCACCCACCCACATCATCACAACCCAGACACCCACATCATCACAACTGACCCACCCACACCATCACAACCCTCCCACCTACATCATCATAACCCACACACCCACATCATCACAACCCACCCACCCACATCATCACAACCCACACACCCACATCATCACAATCCACCCACCCACATTATCCCAACCCACACACCCGCATCATCACAACCCACCCACCCACATCATCACAACCCACACACCCACATCACCACAACCTACCCACCCACATCATCACAACCCACACACCCACATCATCACAACCCACACACCCACATCATCACAACCCACCCACCCACATCATCATAACCCACACACCCACATCATCACAACCCATTCACCCACATCATCACAACCCACACACCCACATCATCACAACCCACCCACCCACATCATCACAACCCACACACCCTCATCATCAAAATCCACACACCCACATCACAAGCCACGCACCCACATCCTCACAATCCAACCACCCACATCATCACAACCCACCCACCCACATCATCACAACCCACACACCCACATCATCACAACCCACCCACCCACATCACCAAAACCCACACACCCATATCATCACAATCCACACACCCACATCATCACAACCCACACACCCACATCATCACAACCCACACATCCACATCATCACAACCCACACATCCACATCATCACAACCCACACATCCACATCATCACAACCCACACATCCACATCATCACAACCCACACACTTCTCTGGTCCTGACAGTGACATGTCAAATTTCTGCCTCGAATTTTTAAACTTTTTTATTCCTTGTCTCTGTCTCTGTCTCTCTGTCTCTGTCTCTCTCTCTCTGTTTCTCTCTCTCTCTCTCTCTCTCTCTCTCTCTCTCTCTCTCTCTCTCTCTCTCTCTCTCTCTCTCTCTCTCTCTCTCTCTCTCTCTCTCTCTCTCACTCTCTCTCTCCCTCTGACTGTTTACACAGGGTTTGACAAGTTTAAGGATCCCTAGCTTTATTGACAAGCTATTTACAGGTTAAGGATTCCTAACTTTATTGGCAAGCTAAGAGCTGTTACCTACATCAGCTCATTTGAAAGCATTTTTATTGTTATGAGACATACAAGTAGGGAACAGGATGAAGTTGGAGCCATCTGTGGACCGTCTGTGGACCATCTGTGGACCATCTGTGGACCATCTGTGGACCATCTGTGGACCATCTGTGGACCATCTGTGGACCATCTGTGGACCAGCTGTGGACCATCTGTGGACTAGCATTTTCGTTTGATCAACTGACTTTATCTCGTTGACATCATAATGCTGTACGACTGTGTTCCGGACTCGAGTCACCAACAATTATAATATGTTGACAGTTGTATTTTAGCAGAAGGGAGTCAATATTTTCCATTAGGAAGTTGATAGGGTCTGCATGTTGCCACTGAGGTCTGTACATTGCACATGCTAGTACAGAGCTTGAAGAACATCATTTCAAGATGTGTAGGGATGGCAACATCAATGTGCTGGGCATGAACACTTTTAGAGAAGCACACAGCAACACCACCTCCTTGCCCTTGCCTGTCTCTTCTCATCCATGAGGTGTAGCTAGCAATTCTTGCAAAATTTTCTGGAGTCCTGTCGTCCAAAAATATTTCAACAACAGCTATCATGTCGGGACGTCGAGTGTTCACAAAGCTATGTGTGAGCTCTCCAACATTAGTAATGAAACCTCTAATGTTGGCCGACAGGATGCTGATAGACCGGCTCCTCATGATGAAGTGGTCAGCTTGAGGTGGTGGGTGTGTAGGGAATGTAAGGTGCCTGCCCTTGAGAGAGGTAGGGTACTGAGGCAGCTGCAGGGATGTAGGTCTGTGGTCTTGTATAAGGCACAATCCCACCTGCTGGGCTGGGATAGGAGTAGCTAAGTGGGTGACGTGTGAGAGTGTTCACCAGTTCAGAGATCCTGCTGGTTTGTTCAGAGGACAGGTCTCTAAACAGGTGGCTCTGTCTGTCAAGTTCCTTTTTCTTGCGACACTGGTCCTCCTTCCTTCTTCCTTCATTCTCTTCTGCTTCTTCCTAGTTCTCTTCTTCATTTTGCATCTCATATTCACGTTTTTTTATGTTATTGTTCACTTGTTCTCATCTTTTTTAGTGAACAGTTGGTGTTGCGCTACATGTACCAGCTGTGAGTCAGCTGTTGTTGTGCTGCATGTACCAACTGTCAGTCAGCTTTTGGTGCTGTGTTACATGTACCAGCTGTTGGTGTTGTGCTGCATGTACCAGCTGTGAGTCAGCTGTTGGTGGTGCTGCATGTACCAGCTGTGAGTCAGCTGTTGGTGGTGCTGCATGTACCAGCTGTGAGTCAGCTGTTGGTGGTGCTGCATGTACCAGCTGTTAGACAGCTGTTTGAGGGTGCTGTTAGTGGTGCTGCATGGATCAGCAGCTGACTGACAGCTGATGTCAGTTGTTTTGACTCTTCGTTGGAGGTTGAAAGGGTGACAGTGCCACCCACATAGTGCCATCCACATAGTGCCACTCATGCAATCCCATCCACACAGTGCCACCCAAACAGTGCCACCCAAACATTGCCACTCACTCAGTACCTCCTGCACAGTGTCACCCACACATTTCCACCCACACAGTGCCACCCACACAGTGTCACCCACACAGTGTCACCCACACAGCGCCACATAGCGCCACTCAAACAGTGCCACCCAAACATTGCCACCCACACAGTACCTCCCACACAGTGTCACCCACACAGTGCCACCCACACAATACTACCCACACAATGCCAACCACACAGTGTCACCCACACAGTGTCACCCACACAGTGCCACTCACACAGTGCCACCCAAACATTGCCACCCACACAGTACCTCCCACACAATGTCACCCACACAGTGCCACCCACACAATACTACCCACACAATGCTAACCACACAGTGTCACCCACACAGTGTCACCCACACAGTGCCACTCACACAGTGCCACCCAAACATTGCCACCCACACAGTACCTCCCACACAATGTCACCCACACAGTGCCACCCACACAATACTACCCACAAAGTGCCACCCACACAGCGCCAACCACACAGTGCCGCCCAGACAGTGCCACCCAGACAGTGCCACCCAGATAGTGCTACTAAGACAGTGCCACGCAGACAGTGCCAGTGTTGCAGGTGACAGCTCGCAGGAGTGGCTGACGAGGTGATAATGACACCATCCCTCCAGTCATTACCTGGAGCTGTTCACTCCTTAAAGTAATGGAGGCCCCACTTACTAGGCGAGTGGAGGAGGAAGTGGAGGAGAAAGTGGAGGAGAAATTGGAAGAGAAAGTGGAGGAGGAAGTGGAGAAGAAAGTGGAGGAGGAAGTGGAGGAGGAAGTGGAGAAGAAAGTGGAGGAGGAAGTGGAGAAGAAAGTGGAGGAGGAAGTGGAGGAGGAAGTGGAGAAGAAAGTGGAGGAGGAAGTGGAAAAGAAAGTGGAGGAGAAAGTGGAAGAGAAAGTGGAGTAGGAAGTGGAGGAGAAAGTGGAGGAGGAAGTGGAGTAGTAAGTGGAGAAGGAAGTGGAGGAGGAAGTGGAGGAGGAAGTGGAGGAGGAAGTGGAAGAGAAAGTGGAGGAGGAAGTGGAGGAGGAGGTGGAGGAGGAAGTGGAGAAGAAAGTGGAGCAGGAAGTGGAAGAGAAAGTGGAGGAAGTGGAGGAGGAAGTGGAGGAGAAAGTGGAGAAGAAAGTGGAGGAGGAAGTGGAGAAGAAAGTGGAGGAGGAAGTGGAGGAGGAAGTGGAGGAGGAAGTGGAGGAGAAAGTGGAGGAGGAAGTGGAGGAGAAAGTGGAGGAGAAAGTGGAGGAGGAAGTGGAGGAGAAAATGGAGGAGAAAGTGGAGGAGGAAAGCTCAACACCTGACTTATACTTACAGTGGAGTTAATGTGATATACATTGAACGTAAATAATCACAGATTATTAAGAACAGTGCAACACCTTCTCCTCCTCTGTTCCCCCCCCCTTGTCTTTACTTAGGATGTGCTATCCAGTCGGAAAGATCGCATCTGTTATCAACCCCGTGAGCTTCGTCTCGGTGAGTGCTATGATGTCTGGAGATGCATCCATGATTTTTTCATGCCACTCCTCGTACTTACAACATTCTGTCTCTGTATTCAGAAATCTTTGATCTACCATCAACTTCTCCCAGTTCTCTTGTCTGCGCTCCCTGCAAGCAGTGTAAGATTATCTTTTAGGACACACTGGGCGTGTCCTGCACCCACTGTATTGACTGTGACACAGCGTGCGTGGCACAGATCAAACGTTGTTTGGACACACTTCTGGTTGACCTTCAACTTGCTGTTATATGTGACCATCAGCCAAATTCTGCTCTTTTTCCATACATAAAATGTTTCAAAAACACCATAAAAGGAGAGAAATTTCAATAAATGTTACCACACCAACAAATAGAATGAGGCTTCAGTTTAACTCAAAAGATTGCATCAGTAGACAAGACCATTACTTCTTACTTCCTGTAGTGACGAGGGGAACCATTTCAGAGTCGATGTATACAACTTTTATTGTCAGTGGTTATTGTTTAAACACACACACACACACACACACACACACACACACACACACACACACACACACACACACACACACACACACACACACACACACACACACATATACACATTCCCATGTGGTATCAGCCACCTCACGAGGACAGCGGGTGTGGGTATGTGCATAACATACTCCTGGTGTGGGTATGTGCATAACAACATACTCCTGGTGTGGGTATGTGCATAACAACATACTCCTGGTGTGGGTATGAGCATAACAACATACTCCTGGTGTGGGTATGAGCATAACAGCATACTCCTGGTGTGGGTATGAGCATAACAACATACTCCTGGTGTGGGTATGAGCATAACAACATACTCCTGGTGTGGGTATGAGTATAAAAACATACTCCTGGTGTAGGTATGAGCATAACATGCA
>NC_091305.1:39931490-39978990 GCF_038502225.1 Cherax quadricarinatus
CAGGAAACTGTACCATGGCTGGAACAACACATAGCCACAACGTGAAGATTCTTGACACTGTACCATGGTTGGAACAACACATAGCCACAACGTGAAGATTCCTGACACTGTACCATGGCTGAAACAACACATAGCCACAATGTGAAGATTCCTGACACTGTACCATGGCTGGAACAACACACAACCACAACGTGAAGATTCTTGACACTGTACCATGGTTGGAACAACACACAACCACAATGTGAAGAATCATGACACTGTACCATGGCTGGAACAACACACAGCCACAACGTGAAGATTCAGAACACTGTACCATGGCGGGAACAACACACAGCCATAATGTGAAGATTCAGAACACTGTACCATGGCTCAAACAACACAGCCACAACATGAAGATTCAGGACACTGTACCATGGCTCAAACAACACAGCCACAACATGAAGATTCAGAACACTGTACCATGGCTCAAACAACACAGCCACAACATGAAGATTCAGAACACTGTACCATGGCTCAAACAACACAGCCACAACATGAAGATTCAGGACACTGTACCATGGCAGAAACAACACACAGAAACAACGTGAAGATTCAGGACACTGTACCATGGCTCAAACAACACAGCCACAACATGAAGATTCAGGACACTGTACCATGGCTCAAACAACACAGCCACAACATGAAGATTCAGAACACTGTACCATGGCTCAAACAACACAGCCACAACATGAAGATTCAGGACACTGTACCATGGCAGAAACAACACACAGAAACAACGTGAAGATTCAGGACACTGTACCATGGCTGGAACAACACACAGCCACAACCTGAAGATTCAGGACAGTGTACCATAGCTGGAACAACACACAGCCACAACGTGAAGTTTCAAGACACTTTACCATGGCTGGAACAACACACAACCACAACGTGAAGATTCAGGACACTGTACCATGGCTGGAACAACACACAACCACAACGTGAAGATTCAGTAGATTGTACCATGGTTGGAACAACACACAGCCACAACGTGAAGATTCCTGACACTGTACCATGGCTGGAACAACACATAACCACAACGTGAAGATTCAGGACACTGTACCATGGCTGGAACAACACACAACCACAACGTGAAGATTCAGAACACTGTACCATGGCTGGAAAAACACACAACCACAACGTGAAGATTCAGGACACTGTACCATGGATGGAACAACACACAATCACAACGTGAATATTCAGGACACTGTACCATACCTGGAACAACACACAACCACAACGTGAAGATTCGAGACACTGTACCAAGGCTGGAGCAACACATAACCACAACGTGAAGATTCAGAACACTGTACAATGGCTGGAACAACACACAACCAAAACGTGAAGATTCAGGACACTGTACTCTGGCTGGAACAACACACAACCACAACGTAAAGACTTAGAACACTGTATCACGGTTGGAACAACACACAGCTACAACGTGAAGATTCAGAACACTGTACCATGGCTGGAACAACACACAACCACAACGTGAAGATTAAGACACTGCACCATTGCTGGAACAACACACAACCACAACGTGAAGATTCAGAACACTGTAGCATGGCTTGAACAACGCACAACCACAACGTGAAAATTCAGGACACTGTACCATGGTTGGAACAACATACAACCACAACGTGAAGATTCAGAACACTGTACCATGGCTGGAACAACACACAACCACAACGTGAAGATTCATGACACTGTACCATTGCTGGAACAACACACAACCACAACGTGAAGATTCAAGACGCTGTACCATGGATGGAACAACACACAAACACAACGTGAAGATTCAGGACACTGTACCATGGCTTGAACAACACACAACCACAACGTGAAGATTAAGACACTGTACCATGGATGGAAAAACACACAACCACAACGTGAAGATTCAGGACACTGTACCATGGCTGGAACAACACACAACCACAACGTGAAGATTCAGGACACTGTACTATGGCTAGAACAACACACAAACACAACGTGAAAATTAAGGACACTGTACCATTTCTGGAACAAAACACAACCACAACGTGAAGATTCAGGACACTGTACCAGGGCTTGAACAACACACAACCACAACGTGACGATTAAGGACACTGTACCATGGCTGGAACAACACACAACCACAAAGTGAAGATTCAGGACAATGTACCATGGCTGGAACAACACGCAACCATAACGTGAAGATTCAAGACACTGTACCATGGCTGGAACAACACATAACCACAGCGTGAAGATTCAGGACACTGTACCATGGCTGGAACAACACACAACTACAACGTGAAGATTCAGAACACTGTAGCATGGCTGGAACAACACACAACCAAAACGTGAAGATTCGAGACACTGTACCATGGCTGGAACAACACACAACCACAACGTAAAGATTCAGGACACTGTACCATGGCTGGAACAACACTCAACCACACCTTGAAGATTCAGGACACTGTACCATGGCTAGAACAACACAGAACCACAACGTGAAGATTCAAGACACTTTACCATGACTGGAACAGCACACAAGCACAACGTGAAGATTCAGAACACTGTACCATGGCTGGAACAAAACACAACCACAACGTGAAGATATAGGACACTGTGCCATGGATGGAACAACACACAACCACAACGTGAAGATTCAGGACACTGTACCATGGCTGGAACAACACACAACCACAACGTGAAGATTCAAGACACTGTACCATGAGTGGAACAACACACAACCACAACGTGAAGATTCAGGACACTGTACCATGGCTGGGACAACACACAACCACAGCGTGAAGATTTAGGACATTGTACCATAGCTGAAACAACACACAACCATGACATTAAGATTCAGGACACTGTACCATGGCTGGAACAACACACAACCACAACGTGAACATACAGAACACTGTAGCAAGGTTGGAACAACACACAACCACAACGTGAAGATTCAGGACACTGTACCATTGCTTGAAGAACACACAACCACAACGTGAAGATTAAGGACACTGTACCATGGCTGGAACAACACGCAACCACAACGTGACGATTAAGGACACTGTACCATGGCTGGAACAACACACAACCACAACGTGAAGATTCAGGACAATGTACCATGGCTGGAACAACACACAACCACAACGTGAAGATTCAAGACACTGTACCATGGCTGGAACAACAAGCAACCACAACGTGAAGATTCAAGACACTGTACCATGGCTGGAACAACACATAACCACAAAGTGAAGATTCAGAACACTGTACCATGGCTGGAACAACACACAACCACAACGTGAAGATTCAAGACACTGTACCATTGCAGGAGCAACACACAACCACAACGTGAAGATTCAGAACACTGTAGCATGGCTGGAACAACACACAACCACAACGTGAAGATTCAAGACACGGTACCATAGCTGGAACAACACACAACCACAACGTAAAGATTCAGGACACTGTACCATGGCTGGAACAACACAGAACCACAACGTGAAGATTCAAGACACTGTACCATAACTGGAACAGCACACAAGCACAACGTGAAGATTCAGAACACTGTACTATGGCTGGAACAACACACAACCACAACGTGAAGATTCAGCACACTGTGCCATGGCTGGAACAACACACAGCCACAACGTGAAGATTCAGGACACTGTACCATGGCTGGAACAACACGCAACCACAACGTGAAGATTCAAGACACTGTACCATGACTGGAACAACACACAACCACAACGTGAAGATTCAGGACACTGTACCATGGCTGGAACAACAGACAACCACAACGTGAAGATTTAGGACACTGTACCATGGCTGAAACAACACACAACCACAACATTAAGAATCAGGACACTCTACCATAGCTGGAACAACACACAACCACAACGTGAAGATTCAGGACACTGTACCATGGCTGGAACAACACACAACTACAACGTAAAGATTCGAGACACTGTACCACGGCTGGAACAACACACAACCAAACGTGAATATTAAGGACACTGTACCATGGCTGGAACAACACAGAACCACAACGTGAAGATTCAGGACACTGTACCATGGCTGAAACAACGCACAACCACAATGTGAAGATTCAAGTCACTGTACCATGGCTGGAACAACACATCCAAGACGTGAAGATTCAGGACACTGTACCATGGCTGGAACAAAACACAACCACAACGTATAGATTCAGGACACTGTACAATGGCTGGAACAACACACAACCACAACGTGAAGATTCAGGACACTGTACCATGGCTGGAACAACACACAACCACAACGTGAAGATTCAGGACACTGTACCATGGCTGGAACAACACACAACCACAACGTGAAGATTCAGGACACTGTACCATGGTTGGAACAACACACAACCAGAACGTGAAGATTCAAGACACTGTACAATGGCAGGAACAACACAGAACCACAACGTGAAGATTCAAGACACTGTACCATGGCTGGAACAACACACAACCTCAAAGTGAAGATTCAGGACACTGTACCATGGCTGGAACAACACACAACCACAACGTGAAGATTCAGGACACTGTACCATTGTTGGAACAACACACAACCACAACGTGAACATTCAA
Organism: Cherax quadricarinatus; assembly: GCF_038502225.1. Lineage (NCBI taxonomy): Eukaryota > Metazoa > Arthropoda > Malacostraca > Decapoda > Parastacidae > Cherax > Cherax quadricarinatus. The sequence continues at coordinate 39,936,125 of NC_091305.1, forward strand.
GACACTGTACCCTGGCTGGAACAACACACAACCACAACATGAAGATTCAGGACACTGTACCATGGCTGGAACAACACACAACCACAACGTGAAGATTCAGGACACTGTACCATGGCTGGAACAACACACAACCACAACGTGAAGATTCAGGACACTGTACCATGGCTGGAACAACACACAACCACAACGTGAAGATTCAGGACACTGTACCATGGCTGGAACAACACACAACCACAACGTGAAGATTCAGGACACTGTACCATGGCTGGAACAACACACAACCACAACGTGAAGATTCAGAACACTGTACCATGGCTGGAACAACACACAACCACAACGTGAAGATTCAGAACACTGTACCATGGCTGGAACAACACACAACAACAACGTGAAGATTCAGGACACTGTACCATGGCTGGAACAACACACAACCACAACGTGAAGATTCAGGACACTGTACCATGGCTGGAACAACACACAACCACAACGTGAAGATTCAGGACACTGTACCATGGCTGGAACAACACACAACCACAACGTGAAGATTCAGGACACTGTACCATGGCTGGAACAACACACAACCACAACGTGAAGATTCAGGACACTGTACCATGGCTGGAACAACACACAACCACAACGTGAAGATTCAGAACACTGTACCATGGCTGGAACAACACACAACCACAACGTGAAGATTCAAGACACTGTACCATGGCTGGAACAACACACAACCACAACGTGAAGATTCAGGACACTGTACCATGGCTGGAACAACACACAACCACAACGTGAAGATTCAGGACACTGTACCATGGCTGGAACAACACACAACCACAACGTGAAGATTCAGGACACTGTACCATGGCTGGAACAACACACAACCACAACGTGAAGATTCAGGACACTGTACCATGGCTGGAACAACACACAACCACAACGTGAAGATTCAGGACACTGTACCATGGCTGGAACAACACACAACCACAACGTGAAGATTCAGAACACTGTACCATGGCTGGAACAACACACAACCACAACGTGAAGATTCAGGACACTGTACCATGGCTGGAACAACACACAACCACAACGTGAAGATTCAGGACACTGTACCATGGCTGGAACAACACACAACCACAACGTGAAGATTCAGAACACTGTACCTTGGCAGGAAAAACTCAGGTGAAGATTCAAGACACTGTTCCATGGCTGGAACAACACACAACCTCAAAGTGAAGATTCAGGACACTGTACCATGGCTGGAACAACACACAACCACAACGTGAAGATTCAAGGCACTGTACCATGGCTGGAACAACACACAACCACAACGTGAAGATTCAGGACACTGTACCATGGCTGGAACAACACACAACCACAACGTGAAGATTCAGGACACTGTACCATGGCTGGAACAACACACAACAACAACGTGAAGATTTAGGGCACTGTTCCATGGCTGGAACGGACACTGTACCATAGCTGGAACAACACACAACCACAACGTGAAGATTCAGGACACTGTACCATAGCTGGAACAACACACAACCACAACGTGAAGATTCAGAACACTGTACCATGGCTGGAACAACACACAACCACAACGTGAAGATTCAGAACACTGTACCATGGCTGGAACAACACACAACCACAACGTGAAGATTCAGGACACTGTACCATGGCTGGAACAACACACAACCACAACGTGAAGATTCAGAACACTGTACCATGGCTGGAACAACACACAACCACAACGTGAAGATTCAGGACACTGTACCATGGCTGGAACAACACACAACCACAACGTGAAGATTCAAGACACTGTACCATGGCTGGAACAACACACAACCACAACGTGAAGATTCAGGACACTGTACCATGGCTGGAACAACACACAACCACAACGTGAAGATTCAGGACACTGTACCATGGCTGGAACAACACACAACCACAACGTGAAGATTCAGGACACTGTACCATGGCTGGAACAGCACACAACCACAACGTGACGATTAAGGACGCTTTACCATGACTGGAACAGCACACAAGCACAACGTGAAGATTCAGAACACTCTACCATGGCTGGAACAACACACAACCACAACGTGAAGATTCAGGACACTGTACCATGGCTGGAACAACACACAACCACAACGTGAAGATTCAGGACACTGTACCATGGCTGGAACAACACACAACCACAACGTGAAGATTCAGGACACTGTACCATGGCTGGAACAACACACAACCACAACGTGAAGATTCAGGACACTGTACCATGGCTGGAACAACACACAACCACAACGTGAAGATTCAAGACACTGTACCATGGCTGGAACAACACACAACCACAACGTGAAGATTCAGGACACTGTACCATGGCTGGAACAACACACAACCACAACGTGAAGATTCAGGACACTGTACCATGGCTGGAACAACACACAACCACAACGTGAAGATTCAGGACACTGTACCATGGCTGGAACAACACACAACCACAACGTGAAGATTCAAGACACTGTACCATGGCTGGAACAACACACAACCACAACGTGAAGATTCAGGACACTGTACCATGGCTGGAACAACACACAACCACAACGTGAAGATTCAGGACACTGTACCATGGCTGGAACAACACACAACCACAACGTGAAGATTCAGGACACTGTACCATAGCTGGAACAACACACAACCACAACATGAAGATTCAGGACAATGTACCATGCCTGGAACAACACGCAACCCCAACGTGAAAATTCGAGACACTGTACCATGGCTGGAACAAAACACAACCACAACGTAAAGATTCAGGACACTGTACCATGACTGAAACAACACACAACCACAGCGTGAAGATTCAGGATACTGTACCATGGCTGGAACAACAGAGAACCACAACGTGAAGATTCAGGACACTGTACCATGACTGGAACTGGAACAACACACAACAGCTACAACGTGAAGATTCAAGACAGAGTACCATGACTGGAACAACGCACAACCACAACATTAAGATTCAGGACACTGTACCATGGCTGGAACAACACACAACCACAACGTGAAGATTCAGGACACTGTACCATGGCTGGAACAACACACAACCACAACGTGAAGATTCAGGACACTGTACCATGGCTGGAACAACACACAACCACAACGTGAAGATTCAGAACACTGTACCATGGCTGGAACAACACACAACCACAACGTGAAGATTCAAGACACTGTACCATGGCTGGAACAACACACAACCACAACGTGAAGATTCAGGACACTGTACCATGGCTGGAACAACACACAACCACAACGTGAAGATTCAGAACACTGTACCATGGCTGGAACAACACACAACCACAACGTGAAGATTCAGGACACTGTACCATGGCTGGAACAACACACAACCACAACGTGAAGATTCAGGACACTGTACCATGGCTGGAACAACACACAACAACAACGTGAAGATTCAGGACACTGTACCATGGCTGGAACAACACGCAACCACAACGTGAAAATTCAGAACACTGTACCATGGCAGGAAAAACTCAGAACCACAATGTGAAGATTCAAGACACTGTAGCATGGCTGGAACAACACACAACCTCAAAGTGAAGATTCAGGACACTGTACCATGGCTGGAACAACACACAACCACAACGTGAAGATTCAGGACACTGTACCATGGCTGCAACAAAACACAACCACAACGTGAAGATTAAAGGCACTGTACCATAACTGGAACAACACACAACCACAACGTGAAGATTCAGGACACTGTAGCATGGCTGGAACAACACACAACCACAACGTGAAGATTCAGGACACTGAACATTGGCTGGAACAACACACAACCACAACGTGAAGGTTCAGGACACTGTACTATGGCTGGAAAAACACACAACCACAATATGAAGATTCAGGACACTGCACCATGGCTGACACAACACACAACCACAACGTGAAGATTCAAGACACTGTACCATTGTTCGAACAACACACAACCACAACGTGAAGATTCAAGACACTGTACCATGGCTGGAGCAACACACAACCACAACGTGGAGATTCAGGACGCTGTATCATGGCTGGAACAACACACAACCACAACGTGAAGATTCAGACACTGTATAATGGCTGGAACAACACACAACCACAACGTGAAGATTCAGGACACTGTACCATGGCTGGAATAACACACAAACACAACGTGAAGATTCAAGAACTGTACCATGGCTGGAACAATACACAACCACAACGTGAAGATTCAGAACACTGTACAATGGCTGGAACAACACACAACCACAACGTGAAGATTCCGGACACTGTACCATGGCTGGAACAACACACAACCACAACGTGAAGATTCAAGGACACTGTACAAGGCTGGAACAACACACAACCACAACGTGAAGATTCAGGACAATGTACAATGCCTGGAACAACACACAACCACAACCTGAAGATTCAGGACACTGTACCATGGCTGGAACAACACACAACCACAACGTGAAGATTCAGGACACTGTACAATGGCTGGAACAACTCACAACCACAACGTGAAGGATCAGGACACTGTACCACGGCTGGAACAACACAACCACAACGTGAATATTCAGGACGCTGTACAATGGCTGGAACAACACACAACCACAACGTGAAGATTCAGGACACTGTACCATGGCTGGAACAACACACAACCACAACGTGAAGATTAAGAACACTGTACCATGGCTGAAGCAACACACAACTACAACGTGAAGGTTCGGGACACTGTACCCTGGCTGGAACAACACACAACCACAACGTGAAGATTCAAGACACTGTACCATGGCTGGAACAACACACAACCACAACGTGAAGATTCAGGACGCTGTACAATGGCTGGAACAACACACAACCACAACGTGAAGATTCAGGACACTGTACCATGGCTGGAACAACACACAACCACAACGTGAAGATTCAGGACACTGTACCATGGCTGGAACAACAGACAACCACTACTTGAAGATTCAGGACACTGTACCATGGTTGGAACAACACACAACCACAAAGTGCAGATTCAGGACACTGTACCATGGTTGGAACAATACACAACCACAACGTGAAGATTCAGGACAGTGTACCTAGTCTGGAACAACACACAACCACAACGTGAAGATTCAGGACACTGTACCATGGCTGGAACAACACACAACCACAACGTGAAGATTCAGGACACTGTACCATGGCTGGAACAACACACAACCACAACGTGAAGATTCAGGACACTGTACCATGGCTGGAACAACACACAACCACAACGTGAAGATTCAGGACAATGTACCATGGCTGGAACAACACGCAACCACAACGTGAAGATTCAGAACACTGTACCATGGCAGGAACAACACAGAACCACAACGTGAAGATTCAAGACACTGTACCATGGCTGGAACAACACACAACCACAACGTGAAGATTCAGGACACTGTACCATGGCTGGAACAACACACAACCACAACGTGAAGATTCAGGACACTGTACCATGGCTGGAACAACACACAACCACAACGTGAAGATTCAGGACACTGTACCATGGCTGGAACAACACACAACCACAACGTGAAGATTCAGGACACTGTACCATGGCTGGAACAACACACAACCACAACGTGAAGATTCAGGACACTGTACCATGGCTGGAACAACACGCAACCACAACGTGAAGATTCAGAACACTGTACCATGGCAAGAAAAACTCAGAACCACAATGTGAAGATTCAAGACACTGTAGCATGGTTGGAACAACACACAACCTCAAAGTGAAGATTCAGGACACTGTACCTAGGCTGGAACAACACACAACCACAACGTGAAGATTCAGGACACTGTACCATGGCTGCAACAAAACGCAACGACAACGTGAAGATTAAAGGCACTGTACCATGGCTGGAACAACACACAACCACAACGTGATGATTCAGGACACTGTACCATGACTGGAACAACACACAACTACAACGTGAAGATTTAGGGCACTGTGCCATGGCTGGAACAACACAACGTGAAGATTCGAGACACTGTACCATGGCTGGAACAACACACAACCACAACGTTAAGATTCAGGACACTGTACCATGGCCTGAACAACACACAACCACAACGTGAAGATTCAGGATACTGTACCATGGCTGGAACAACAGAGAACCACAACGTGAAGATTCAGGACACTGTACCATGACTGAAACAGCACACAAGCACAACGTGAAAATTCAGGACACTGTACCATAACTGGAACAACACACAACCACAACGTGAAGATTCAAGACACAGTACCATGACTGGAACAACACACAACCACAACATTAAGATTCAGGACACTGTACCATGGCTGGAACAACACACAACAACAACGTGAAGATTCAGGACACAGTACCCTGCCTGGAACAACACACAACGACAACGTGAAGATTCAGGACACTGTACCATGGCTGGAACAACACACAACCACAACGTGAAGATTCAGAACACTGTACCACGGCTGGAACAACACACAACCACAACGTGAAGATTCAGAACACTGTACCATGGCTGGAACAACACACAACCACAACGTGAAGATTCAGGACACTGTACCATGGCTGGAACAACACACAACCACAACGTGAAGATTCAAGACACTGTACCATGACTGGAACAACACACAACCACAACGCGAAGATTCAAGACACTGTACCATGGCTGAAACAACACACAACCACAACGTGAGGATTTAGGACACTGTACCATGGCTGAAACAACACACAACCAAGACATTAAGATTCAGGACACTGTACCATGGCTGGAACAACACACAACCACAACGTGAAGATTCAGGACACTGTACCATGGCTGGAACAACACACAACCACAACGTAAAGATTCGAGACACTGTACCACGGCTGGAACAACACACAACCACAACGTGAATATTCAGGACACTGTATAATCGCTGGAACAACGCACAACCACAATGTGAAGATTCAAGTCTCTGTACCATAGCTGGAACAACACACAACAAAAACGTGAAGATTCAGGACACTGTACCATGGCTGGAACAACACACAACCACAACGTGAAGATTCAGGACACTGTACCATGGCTGGAACAACACACAACCACAACGTGAAGATTCAGGACACTGTACCATGGCTGGAACAACACACAACCACAACGTGAAGATTCAGGACACTGTACCATGGCTGGAACAACACACAACCACAACATGAAGATTCAGGACACTGTACCATGGCTGGAACAACACACAACCACAACGTGACGATTAAGGACACTGTACCCTGGCTGGAAAAACGCACATTAACAACGTGAAGATTCAGGACGATGTACCATGGCTGGAACAACACGCAACCACTACGTGAAGATTCGAGACACTGTACCATGGCTAGAACAAGACACAACCACAACGTAAAGATTCAGGACACTGTACCATATCTGGAACAACACACAACCACATCGTGAAGATTCAGGTTACAGTACCATGGCTGGAACAACACACAACCACAACGTGAAGATTCAAGACACTGCACCATGACTGGAACAGCACACAAGCACAACGTGAAGATTCAGGACACTGTACCATGGCTGGAACAACACACAACCACAACGTGAAGATTCAAGACACAGTACCATGACTGGAACAACACACAACCACAACATTAAGATTCAGGACACTGTACCATGGCTGGAACAATACATAACCACAACGTGAAGATTCAGGACACTGTACCATGGCTGGAACAACACACAACCACAACGTGAAGATTCAGGACACTGTACCATGGCTGGAACAACACACAACCACAACGTGAAGATTCAGGACACTGTACCATGGCTGGAACAACACACAACCACAACGTGAAGATTCAGGACACTGTACCATGGCTGGAACAATACACAACCACAACCTGAAGATTCAGGACACTGTACCATGGCTGGAACAACACACAACCACAACGTGAAGATTCAGGACACTGTACCATGGCTGGAACAACACACAACCACAACGTGAAGATTCAAGATACTGTACCATGGCTGGAACAACACACAACCACAACGTGAAGATTCAGGACACTGTACCATGGCTGGAACAACACACAACCACAACGTGAAGATTCAGGACACTGTACCATGGCTGGAACAACACACAACCACAACGTGAAGATTCAGAACACTGTACCACGGCTGGAACAACACACAACCACAACGTGAAGATTCAGAACACTGTACGATGGCTGGAACAACACACAACCACAACGTCAAGATTCAGAACACTGTAGCATTACTGGAACAACACACAACAAAACGTGAAGATTCGAGACACTGTTCCTTTGCTGGAACAACACACAACCACAACGTAAAGATTCAGGACACTGTACCATTGCTGGAACAACACACAACCTCAACGTAAAGATTCAGGACACAGTACCATGACTGCAACAACACGCAACCACAACGTGAGGATTCGAGACACTGTACCATGAATGGAACAGCACACAAGCACAACGTGAAAATTAAGGACACTGTACCATGGCTGGAACAACACACAACCACAACGTGAAGATTCAGGATACTGTACCATGGCTGGAACAACACTCAACCACAACGTGAAGATTCAGGACACTGTACCATTGCTGGAACAACACACAACCACAACGTGACGATTAAGGACACTGTACCATGGCTGGAAAAACACGCAACCACAACGTGAAGATTCGAGACACTGTACCATGGCTGGAACAACACACAACCACAACGTAAAGATTCAGGACTCTGTACCATGACTGGAACAACACACAACCACAACGTGAAGATTCAGGACACTGTACCATGGCTGGAACAACACACAACCACAACGTGAAGATTCAGAACCCTTTAGCATAGATGGAACAACACACAACCACAACGTGAAGGTTCAGGACACTGTACCATGGCAAGAACAACACACATCCACAACGTGAAGGTTCAGAACACTGTACTGTACCACAACGGCTGTACCATGAAACAGCAACACAACGTGAACCACAACGTGAAGATTCAGAACACTGACACTGAAGATTGAAGACACCCATGGCTGGAACAACACACAACCAAAGGGAAGATTCAGGACACTGTACCATGGCTGGAAAAACACACAACCACAACGTGAAGATTCAGGACACTGTACCATGGCTGGAACAACACACAACCACAACGTGAAGATTCAGGACACTGTACCATGGCTGGAACAACACACAACCACAACGTGAAGATTCAGAACACTGTACCATGGCTGGAACAACACACAACCACAACGTGAAGATTCAGGACACTGTACCATGGCTGGAACAACACACAACCACAACGTGAAGATTCAGGACACTGTACCATGGCTGGAACAACACACAACCACAACGTGTCGGTTAAGGACACTGTACCATGGCTGGAACAACACGCAACCACAACGTGAAGATTCAGGACAATGTACCATGGCTGGAACAATACACAACCACAACGTGAAGATTCAAGACTCTGTACCATGGCTGGAACAACACATGACTACAACGTGAAGATTCAAGACACTGTACCATGGGTGGAACAACACACAACCTCAAAGTGAAGATTCAGGACACTGTACCATGGCTGGAACAACACACAACCACAACGTGAAGATTCAGGACACTGTACCATTGTTGGAACAAAACACAACCACAACGTGAAGATTCAAGACACTGTACCCTGGCTGGAACAACACACAACCACAACGTGAAGATTCAAGGCACTGTACCATGGCTGGAACAACACACAACCACAACGTGAAGATTCAGGACACTGTATCATGGCTGGAACAACACACAACCACAACGTGAAGATTCAGGACACTGTACCATGGCTGGAACAACACACAACTACAACGTGACGATTAAGGACACTGTACCAAGCCTGGAACAACACACAACCACAACGTGAAGATTCAGGACAATGTGCCATGCCTGGAACAACACGCAACCACAACGTGAAGATTCGAGACACTGTACCATGGCTGGAACAACACACAACCACAACGTAAAGATTCTGGACGCTGTACCATGGCTGGAACAACAGAGAACCACAACGTGAAGATTCAGGACACTGTACCATGACTGGAACAGCACACAAGCACAACGTGAAGATTCAGCACACTGTACCATGGCTGGAACAACACACAGCTACAACGTGAAGATTCAAGACACAGTACCATGACTGGAACAACGCACAACCACAACATTAAGATTCAGGACACTGTACCATGGCTGGAACAACACACAACCACAACGTGAAGATTCAGGACACTGTACCATGGCTGGAACAACACACAACCACAACGTGAAGATTCAGGACACTGTACCATGGCTGGAACAACACACAACCACAACGTGAAGATTCAGGACACTGTACCATGGCTGGAACAACACACAACCACAACGTGAATATTCAGGACACTGTACCATGGCTGGAACAACACACAACCACAACGTGAAGATTCAGAACACTGTACCATGGCTGGAACAACATACAACCACTACGTGAACATTCAAGACACTGTACCCTGGCTGGAACAACACACATCCACAACGTGAAGATTCAGGACACTGTACCATGGCTGGAACAACACACAACCACAACGTGAAGATTCAGAACACTGTACCATGGCTGGAACAACACACAACCACAACGTGAAGATTCAGGACACTGTACCATGGCTGGAACAACACACAACCACAACGTGAAGATTCAGGACACTGTACCATGGCTGGAACAACACACAACCACAACGTGAAGATTCAGGACACTGTACCATGGCTGGAACAACACACAACCACAACGTGAAGATTCAGAACACTGTACCATGGCAGGAACAACACAGAACCACAACGTGAAGATTCAAGACACTGTACCATGGCTGGAACAACACACAACCTCAAAGTGAAGATTCAGGACACTGTACCATGGCTGGAACAATACACAACCACAACGTGAAGATTCAGGACACTGTACCATGGCTGGAACAAAACACAACCACAACGTGAAGATTCAGGACACTGTACCATGGCTGGAACAACACACAACCACAACGTGAAGATTCAGGACACTGTACCATGGCTGGAACAACACACAACTACAACGTGAAGATTTAGGGCACTGTTCCATGGCTGGAACAACACAACGTGAAGATTCGAGACACTGTACCATGGCTGGAACAACACACAACCACAACGTTAAGATTCAGGACACTGTACCATGGCTGGAACAACACACAACCACAACGTGAAGATTCAGGACACTGTACCATGGCTGGAACAACACACAACCACAACGTGAAGATTCAGGACACTGTACCATGGCTGGAACAACACACAACCACAACGTGAAGATTCAGGACACTGTACAATGGCTGGAACAACACAACCACAACGAGAAGATTCAAGACACTGTACAACGACTAGAACAACACACAACCACAACATTAATATTCAGGACACTGTACCATGGCTGGAACAACACACAACCACAACGTGAAGATTCAGGACACTGTACCATGGCTGGAACAACACACAACCACAACGTGAAGATTCAGGACACTGTACCATGGCTGGAACAACACACAACCACAACGTGAAGATTCAGGACACTGTACCATGGCTGGAACAACACACAACCACAACGTGAAGATTCAAGACACTGTACCATGGCTGGAACAACACACAACCACAACGTGAAGATTCAGAACACTGTACCATGGCTGGAACAACACACAACCACAACGTGAAGATTCGAGACACTGTACCATGGCTGGAACAACACACAACCACAACGTAAAGATTCAGGACACTGTACCATGGCTGGAACAACACACAACCACAACGTGAAGATTCAGGACACTGTACCATGGCTGGAACAACACAGAACCACAACGTGAAGATTCAAGACACTGTACCATGACTGGAACAGCACACAAGCACAACGTGAAGATTCAGAACACTGTACCATGGCTGGAACAACACACAACCACAACGTGAAGATTCAGGACACTGTACCATGGCTGGAACAACACACAACCACAACGTGAAGATTCAGGACACTGTACCATGGCTGGAACAACACAACCACAACGTGAAGATTCAGGACACTGTACCATGGCTGGAACAACACACAACCACAACGTGAAGATTCAGGACACTGTACCATGGCTGGAACAACACACAACCACAACGTGAAGATTCAGGACACTGTACCATGGCTGGAACAACACACAACCACAACGTGAAGATTCAGGACACTGTACCATGGCTGGAACAACACACAACCACAACGTGAAGATTCAGAACACTGTACCATGGCTGGAACAACACACAACCACAACGTGAAGATTCAGGACACTGTACCATGGCTGGAACAACACACAACCACAACGTGAAGATTCAGGACACTGTACCCTGGCTTGAAAAACACACAAACACAACGTGAAGAGTCAGGTCACTGTACCATGGCTGGAACAACACACAAATACAACGTGACGATTAAGGACACTGTACCATGGCTGGAACAACACACAACCACAACGTGAAGATTCAGAACACTGTACCATGGCTGGAACAACACACAACCACAACGTGAAGATTCAGGACACTGTACCATGGCTGGAACAGCACACAAGCACAACGTGAAGATTCAGAACACTGTACCATAACTGGAACAACACACTACCACAACGTGAAGATTCAAGACACTGTACCATGGCTGGAACAACACACAACCACAACGTGAAGATTCAGGACACTGTACCATGGCTGGAACAACACACAACCACAACGTGAAGATTCAGGACACTGTACCATGGCTGGAACAACACACAACCACAACGTGAAGATTCAAGACACTGTACCATGGCTGGAACAACACACAACCACAACGTGAAGATTCAGGACACTGTACCATGGCTGGAACAACACACAACCACAACGTGAAGATTCAGGACACTGTACCATGGCTGGAACAACACACAACCACAACGTGAAGATTCAGGACACTGTACCATGGCTGGAACAACACACAACCACAACGTGAAGATTCAGGACACTGTACCATGCCTGGAACAACACACAACCACAACGTGAAGATTCAGGACACTGTACCATGGCTGGAACAACACACAACCACAACGTGAAGATTCAGGACACTGTACCATGGCTGGAACAACACACAACCACAACGTGAAGATTCAGGACACTGTACCATGGCTGGAACAACACACAACCACAACGTGAAGATTCAGGACACTGTACCATGGCTGGAACAACACACAACCACAACGTGAAGATTCAGGACACTGTACCATGGCTGGAACAACACACAACCACAACGTGAAGATTCAGGACACTGTACCATGTCTGGAACAACACACAACCACAACGTGAAGATTCAGGACACTGTACCATGGCTGGAACAACACACAACCACAACGTGAAGATTCAGAACACTGTACCATGGCTGGAACAACACACAACCACAACGTGAAGATTCAGGACACTGTACCATGGCTGGAACAACACACAACCACAACGTGAAGATTCAAGACACTGTACCATGGCTGGAACAACACACAACCACAACGTTAAGATTCACGACACTGTACCATGGCTGGAACAGGACGCAACCGCAATGTGAAGATTAAAGACACTGTACTATGGCTGGAACAACACAACCACAACGTGAAGATTCAGGACACTGTACCATGGTTTGAACAACACACAACAACAACGTGATGATTCAAGACACTGTACCATGGCTGGAACAACACATCCAAGACGTGAAGATTCAGGACACTGTACCATGGCTGGAACAACACACAACCACAACGTGAAGATTCAGACACTGTATAATGGCTGGAACAACACACAACCACAACGTGAAGATTCAGGACACTGTACCATGGCTGGAATAACACACAACCACAACGTGAAGATTCAGGACACTGTACCATGGCTGGAACAACACACAACCACAACGTGAAGATTCAGGACACTGTACCATGGCTGGAACAACACACAACCACAACGTGAAGATTCAGGACACTGTACCATGGCTGGAACAACACACAACCACAACGTGAAGATTCAGACACTGTATAATGGCTGGAACAACACACAACCACAACGTGAAGATTCAGGACACTGTACCATGGCTGGAACAACACACAACCACAACGTGAAGATTCAGGACACTGCACCATGGCTGGAACAACACAGAACCACAACGTGAAGATTCAAGACACTGTACCATGACTGGAACAGCACACAAGCAACACGTGAAGATTCAGAACACTGTACCATATCTGGAACAACACACAACCACAACGTAAAGATTCAGTACACTGTGCTATGGCTGGAACTACACACAACCACAACGTGAAGATTCAGGACACTGTACCATGGCTGGAACAACACAAAACCACAACGTGAAGATTCAAAACACATGTACCCTGAATGGAACAACACACAACCACAACGTGAAGATTCAGGACACTGTACCATGGCTGGAACAACACGCAACCACAACGTGAAGATTTAGGACACTGTACCATGGCTGAAACAACACACAACCACAACATTAAGATTCAGGACACTGTACCATGGCTGGAACAACACACAACCACAACGTGAAGATTCAGGACACTGTACCATGGCTGGAACAACACACAACCACAACGTGAAGATTCAGGACACTGTACCATGGCTGGAACAACACACAACCACAACGTGAAGATTCAGGACACTGTACCATGGCTGGAACAACACACAACCACAACGTGAAGATTCAGGACACTGTACCATGGCTGGAACAACACACAACCACAACGTGAAGATTCAGGACACTGTACCATGGCTGGAACAACACACAACCACAACGTGAAGATTCAGGACACTGTACCATGGATGGAACAACACACAACCACAACGTGAAGATTCAGGACACTGTACCATGGCTGGAACAACACACAACCACAACGTGAAGATTCAGGACACTGTACCATGGGTGGAACAACACACAACCACAACGTAAAGATTCAGGACACAGTACCATTGCTGGAACAACACACATCCACAACGTGAAGATTCAGGACAATGTACCATGGCTGGAACAACACGCAACCACAACGTGAAGATTCAAGACACTGTACCATGAATGGAAAAGCACACAAGCACAACGTGAAGATTCAGGACACTGTATCATGGCTGGAACAACACACAACCACAACGTGAAGATTCAGGACACTGTACCATGGCTGGAACAACACACAACCACAACGTGACGATTAAGGACACTGTACCCCTTCTGGAACAACAAACATCCACAACGTGAAGATTCAGGACAATGTACCATGGCTGGAACAACACACAACCACAACGTGAAGATTCGACACACTGTACCATGGCTGTAACAACACACAACAACAACGTAAAGATTCAGGACACTGTACCATGGCTGGAACAACACACAACCACAACGTGAAGATTCAGGACACTGTACCATGGCTGGAACAACACACAACCACAACGTGAAGATTCAAGACACTGTACCATGGCTGGAACAACACACAACCACAACGTGAAGATTCAGGACACTGTACCATGGCTGGAACAACACACAACCACAACGTGAAGATTCAAGACACTGTACCATGGCTGGAACAACACACAACCACAACATTAAGATTCAGGACACTGTACCATGGCTGGAAGAACACGCAACCACAACGTGAAGATTAAGGACACTGTACCAAGTCTGGAACAACACACAACCACAACGTGAAGATTCAGGACACTGTACCATGGCTGGAACAACACACAACCACAACGTGAAGATTCAGGACACTGTACCATGGCTGGAACAACACACAACCACAACGTGAAGATTCAGGACACTGTACCATGGCTGGAACAACACACAACCACAATGTGAAGATTCAAGACACTTTACCATGGCGGGAACAACACACAACCACAACGGGAAGATTCAGGACGCTGTACAATCGCTTGAACAACACACAACCACAATGTGAAGGTTCAGGACACTGTACCACGGCTGGAACAACACACAACCACAATGTGAAGATTCAGAACACTGTACCATGGCAGGAACAACACACAATTACAACATGAAGATTCAGGACAATGTACCATGGCTGGAACAACACGCAACCACAACGTGAAGATTCAAGACACTGTCCCATTGCTGGAACAACACAACCACATCGTCAAGATTCAGAACACTGCAGCATATCTGGAACAACACACAACCACAACGTTAAGATTCGAGACACTGTACCATGGCTGGAACAACACACAATTACAACATGAAGATTCAGGACAATGTACCATGGCTGGAACAGCACACAACCACAACGTGAAGATTCAAGACACTGTATCATGGCTGCAATAACACACAACCACAACGTGAAGATTCAGGACACTGTACCATGGCTGGAACAACACAGAACCACAACGTGAAGATTCAAGACACTGTACCATTACTGGAACAGAACACAAGCACAACGTGAAGATTCAGAACACTGTACCATGGCAGGAACAACACACAACCACAACGTGAAGATTCAGAACACTGTAGCATGGCTTGGACAACGCACAACCACAACGTGAAGATTCAGGACAATGTACCATGGCTGGAACAACACGCAACCACAAAGTGAAGATTCAAGACACTGTACCATTGCTGGAACAACACAACCACATCGTCAAGATTCAGAACACTGCAGCATATCTGGAACAACACACAAC
Organism: Cherax quadricarinatus; assembly: GCF_038502225.1. Classification (NCBI taxonomy): domain Eukaryota; kingdom Metazoa; phylum Arthropoda; class Malacostraca; order Decapoda; family Parastacidae; genus Cherax; species Cherax quadricarinatus. The sequence goes on from NC_091305.1 coordinate 39,952,984, forward strand.
CACAACGTTAAGATTCGAGACACTGTACCATGGCTGGAACAACACACAACCACATCGTAAAGGTTGAGGACACTGTACGATGGCTGGAACAACACACAACCACAACGTGAAGATTTAGGACACTGTACCATGGCGGGAACAACACACAACCACAACCTGACGATTAAGGACACTGTACCATGGGTGGAACAACACACAACCACAACGTGAAGATTAATGGCACTGTACCATGGCTGCAATAACACACAACCGCAACGTGAAGATTCAGGACACAGTACCATGGCTGGAACAACACACAACCACAACGTGAAGATTCAGGACACTGTACCATGGCGGGAACAACACACAACCACAACCTGACGATTAAGGACACTGTACCATGGCTGGAACAACACACAACCACAACGTGAAGATTCAAGACACTGTACCATGGCTGGAACAACACATGACCACAACGTGAAGATTCAAAACAATGTACCATGGCTGGAACAACACACAACTACAACGTGAAGATTCAGGACACTGTACCATGGCTGGAATAACACAGAACCACAACGTGAAGATTCAGGACACTGTACCATGGCTGGAACAACACACAACCACAACGTGAAGATTCAAGACACTGTACCATTGCTGGAAGAACACAGAACCACAACGTGAAGATTCAGAACACTGTAGCATGGCTGGAACAACACACAACCAAAACGTGAAGATTCGAGACACTGTACCATGGCTGGAATAACACACAACTACAACGTAAAGATTCAGGACACTGTACCATGGCTGGAACAACACACAACCACAACGCGAAGATTCAGGACACTGTACCATGGCTGAAACAACACAGAACCACAACGTGAAGATTCAAGACACTGTACCATGACTGGAACAGCACACAAGCACAACGTGAAGATTAAGAACACTGTACCATGGCTGGAACAACACTCAACCACAACGTGAAGATTCAGGACACTGTTCCATTTGTGGAACAACACACAACTACAACGTGAAGATTCAGGACACTGTATCATGGCTGGAACAACACACAACCACAACGTGAAGATTCAAGACACTGTACCATGACTGGAACAACACACAACCACAACGTGAAGATTCAGGACACTGTAACATGGCTGGAACAACACACAACCACAACGTGAAGATTTAGGACACTGTTAAACGGCTGAAACAACACACAACCACAACATTAAGATTCAGGACACTGAACCATGGCTGGAACAACACACAACCACTACATTAAGATTCAGGACACTGTACCATGGCTTGAATAACATACAACCACAACGTGAAGATTCAGAACACTGTAGCATGGCTGGAACAACACACAACCACAATATTAAGATTCAGGACACTGTACCATGGCTGGAACAACACACAACCACAACGTGAAGATTAAGGACACTGTACCATGGTTGGAACAACACACAACCACAACATTAAGATTCAGGACACTGTACCATGGCTGGAATAACATACCACCACAACGTGAAGATTCAGAACACTGTAGCATGGCTGGAACAACACACAACCACAATATTAAGATTCAGGACACTGTACCATGGCTGGAACAACACAGCCACAACGTGAAGATTAAGGACACTGTACCAAGGCTGGAACAACACACAACCACAACGTGAAGGTTCAGGACACTGTACGATGGCTTGAACAACACACAACCACAACGTGAAGATTCAGGACAATGTACCATGGCTGGAACAACACGGAACCACAACGTGAAGATTCAGAACACTGTACCAAGGCAGGAACAACTCAGAACCACAACGCGAAGATTCAAGACACTGTACCATGGCTGGAACAAAACAGAACCACAACGTGAAGATTCAGAACACTGTACCATGGCTGGAACAACACACAACCACAACGTGAAGATTAAGGACACTGTACCATGGCTGGAACAACACACAATAACAACGTGAAGATTCAGGACACTGTACCATGGCTGGAACAACACGCAACCACAACGTGAAGATTCAGAACACTGTAACATGGCAGGAACAACACAGAACCACAACGTGAAGATTTAAGACACTGTACCAAGGCTGGAACAACACACAACCTCAAAGTGAAGATTCTGGACACTGTACCATGGCTGGAACAACACACAAGCTCAACGTGAAGATTCAGGACACTGTAACATGGCTGGAACAAAACACTACCACAACAACACACAACCACAACGTGAAGATTCAGGACACTGTACCAGGGCTGGAACAACACACAACCGGAACGTGACGATTAAGGACACTGTACCATGGCTGGAACAACACACAACCACAACATGAAGATTCAGGACAATGTACCATTCCTTGAACGACACGCAACCACAACGTGAAGATTCAAGACACTGTACCATGGCTGGAACAACACATGACCACAACGTGAAGATTCAGAACACTGTACCATGGCTGGAACAACACACAACTACAACGTGAAGATTCAAGACACTGTACCATTGCTGGAACAACACACAACTACAACGTGAAGATTCGGAACAATGTAGCATGGCTGGAACAACACACAACCACAACGTGAAGATTCAGGATACTGTACCATGGCTGGAACAACACAGAACCACAACGTGAAGATTCAAGACACTGTTCCCTGACTGGAACAACACACAACCACAAAATTAAGATTCAGGACACTGTACCATGGCTGGAACAACACACAACCACAACGTGAAGATTCAGGACATTGTACCATGGCTGGAACAACACACAACCACGACTTGAAAATTCAGGACACTGTACCATGGCTCGAACAACACACAACCACAACGTGAAGATTCAGGACACTGAACCATGGCTGGAACAACAGACAACCACAACGTGAAGATCAAGGACGCTGTACCAAGGCTGGAACAACACACAACTACAACGTGAAGATTCAGAACACTGTACCATGGCTGGAACAACACACAACCACGACTTGAAAATTCAGGACACTGTACCATGGCTCGAACAACACACAACCACAACGTGAAGATTCAGGACACTGAACCATGGCTGGAACAACAGACAACCACAACGTGAAGATTCAAGACACAGTACCATGACTGGAACAACACGCAACCACAACGTGAAGATTCAGAACACTGTACCATGGCAGGAACAACACAGAACCACAACGTGAAGATTCAAGACACTGTACCATGGCTGGAACAACACACAACCTCAAAGCGAAGATTCAGGACACTGTACCGTGGCTGGAACAACACACAACCACAACGTGAAGATTCAGGACACTGTACCATGGCTGGAACAAAACACAACCACAACGTGAAGATTCAGAACACTGTACCATGGCTGGAACAACACTCAACCACAACGTGAAGATTCAGGACACTGTGCCATGGCTGGAACAACACATGACACAACGTGAAGATTCAGAACACTGTACCATGGCTGGAACAACACTCAACCACAACGTGAAGATTCAGGACACTGTGCCATGGCTGGAACAACACGCAACCACAACGTGAAGATTCAAGACACTGTACAATGGCTGAAACAACACACAACCTCAAGGTGAAGATTCAGGACACTGTACCATGGCTGGAACAACACGCAACCACAACGTGAAGATTCAGGACACTGTACCATGGCTGGAACAACACACAACTACAACGTGAAGATTCAGGACACTGTACCATGGCTGGAACAACACACAACCACAACGTGAAGATTCAAGACACTGTACAATGGCTGAAACAACACACAACCTCAAGGTGAAGATTCAGGACACTGTACCATGGCTGGAACAACACGCAACCACAACGTGAAGATTCAGAACACTGTACCTTGGCTTGAACAACACACAACCTCAAAGTGAAGATTCAGGACACTGTACCATAGCTGGAACAACACACAACCACAACGTGAAAATTCAGGACACTGTACCAGGGCTGGAACAAAACACAACCGCAACGTGACGATTTAGGACACTGTACCATGGCTGGAACAACACACAACCACAACGTGAAGATTCAGGACAATGTACCATTGCTGGAACGACACGCAACCACAATGTGAAGATTCAAGACACTGTACCATGGCTGGAACAACACATGACCAACACCTGAAGATTCAGAACACTGTACCATAGCTGGAACAACACACAACCACATCGTGAAGATTCAGGAAACTGCACCATGGCTGGAACAACACACAAGCACAACGTGAAGATTAAAGACACTGTGCCATGGCTGGAACAACACACAACCACGACATGAAGATTCAGGACACTGTGCCATGGCTGGAACAACACAAAACCACAACGTGAAGATTCAAAACACTGTACCATGAATGGGACAACACACAACCACAACGTGAAGATTCAGGACACTGTACCATAGCTGGAACAACACGCAACCACAACGTGAAGATTTAGGACACTGTACCATGGCTGGAACAACACACAACAACAACATTAAGATTCAGGACACTGTACCATGGCTGGAACAACACACAACCACAAATTGAATATTCAGGACACTGTACCATGGCAGGAACAACACACAACCACTATGTGAAGATTCAGGACACTGTTCCATGGCTGGAACAACGCACAACCACTATGTGAAGATTCAAGACTCTGTACCATGGCTGGAACAACACACAACCAAAACGTGAAGATTCAGGACACTGTGCCATGGCTGGAACAACACACAACCACAACGTGAAGATTCAGGACGCTCTACCATGGCTGGAACAACACACAACCACAACGTAAAGATTCAGGACACTGTACCATAGATGGAACAACACGCAACCACAACGTGAAGATTCATGACACTGTACCATGGCTAGAACAACACACAACCATTAGGTGAAGATTCAGGACACTGTACCATGGGTGGAACAACACACAACCACAACGTGAAGATTCAGGACACTGTACCATGGCTGGAACAACACACAACCACAACGTGACGATTAAGGACACTGTTCCCTGGCTGGAACAACACACATCCACAACGTGAAGATTCAGGACAATGTACCATGGCTGGAGCAACACGCAACCACAACGTGAAGTTTCTAGACACTGTACCCTGGCTGGAACAACACACAACCACATCGTAAAGATTCAGGACACTGTACCATGGCTGGAACAACACACAACCACAACGTGAAGATTGAGGATACTGTACCATAGCTGGAACAACACAGAACCACAACGTGAAGATTCAAGACACAGTACCATGACTGGAACAACACACAAAAACAACTTTAAGATTCAGGACACTGTACGATGGCTGGAACAACACACAACCACAACGTGAAGATTCAGGACACTGTACCATGGCTGGAAGAACACACAACCACAACGTGAAGATCAATTACACTGTTACCAAGGCCGGCACAACACACAACCACAACGTGAAGATTCAGGACACTGTACCATGGCTGGAACAACACACAACCACAACGTGAAGATTCAGGACACTGTACCATGGGTGGAGCAACACACAACCACAACGTGAAGATTGAAAACACTGTACCATGGCAGGAACAACACAGAACCACAACGTGAAGATTCAAGACTCTGTACCATGGCTGGAACAACGCACAACCTCAAAGTGAAGATTCAGGACACTGTACCATGGCTGGAACAACACACAACCACAACGTGAAGATTAAGGACACTCTACCATGGCGGGAACAAAACACAACCACAACGTGAAGATACAGGACACTGTACCATGGCTGGAACAACATACAGCCACAACGTGAAGACTCAGGACGCTGTACCATGGCTGGAACAACACACAACCACAACGTGAAGATACAGGATACTGTACCAAGGCTGGAACAACACACAGCCACAACGTGAAGATTCACAACACTGTACCATGGCAGGAACAACACAGAACCACAACGCGAATATTCAAGACACTGTACCATGGCTGGAACAACACACAACCTCAAAGTGAAGATTCAGTACACTGTACCATGGCTGGAACAACGCACAATTACAACTTGAAGATTCAGGTCACATTACCATGGCTGGAACAAAACACAACCGCAACGTGAAGATTCAAGGCACTGTACCATGGTTGGAACAACGCACAAACACAACGTGAAGATTCAGGACACTGTACCATGGCTGGAACAACACACAACCACAACGTGAAGATTCAGGACACTGTACTATGGCTTGAACAACACACAACCACAACGTGAAGATTCAGGACAATGTACCATGGCTGGAACAACACGCAACCACAACGTGAAGATTCAAGACACTGTACCATTCCTGGAACAACACACAACCACAACGTCAAGAATAAAAACACTGTTGCATGGCTGGAACAACACACAACCACAACGTGAAGATTCGAGACACTGTACCATGGCTGGAACAACACACAACCACAACGTAAAGATTCAGGACACTGTACCATGGCTGGAACAACACACAACCACAACGTGAAGATTCAGGACACTGTACCATGGCTGGAACAACACACATCCACAACGTAAAGATTCAAGACACTGTACTATGACTGGAACAACACACAACCACAACGTGAAGATTCAGGACACTGTACCATGGCTGGAACAACACACAACCACAACGTGAAGATTCAGAACACTGTACCATGGCAGGAACAACACACAACCACAACGTGAAGATTCAGGACACTGTGCCATGGCTGGAACAACACACAACCACAACGTGAAGATTCAGGACACTGTACCATGGCTGGAACAACACACATCCACAACGTAAAGATTCAAGACACTGTACTATGACTGGAACAACACACAACCACAACGTGAAGATTCAGGACACTGTACCATGGCTGGAACAACACACAACCACAACGTGAAGATTTAGGACACTGTACCATGGCTGAAACAACACACAACCACAACATTAAGATTCAGGACACTATACCATGGCTGGAACAACACACAACCACAACGTGAAGATTCAGGACACTGTACCATGGCTGGAACAACACACAACCAAAACGTGAAGATTCAGGACACTGTACCTTTGCTGGAACAACACACAACCACAACGTGAAGATTCAGGACACTGTACCATGAATAGAACAACACACAACCACAACGTGAAGATTCAGGACACTGTACCATTTTTGGAACAACACACAACCACAACGTTAAGATTCAAGACACTGTACCATTGCAGGAACAACACGTAACCACAAAGTGAAGATTCAAGACACTGTTCCATGGCTGGAACAACACACAACCTGAAAGTGAAGATTCAGGACACTGTACCATGGCGGGAAGAACACACAACCACAACGTGAAGATTCAGGACACTGTACCAATGCTGGAACAACACACAACCACAACGTGAAGATTCAGAACACTGTTCCATGGCTGGAACAACACACAACCTCAACGTGAAGATTCAGGACACTGTACAATGGCTGGAACAACACACAACCACAACGTGTAGATTCAGGACACTGTACCATGGCTGGAACAACACACTACCACAACGTGAAGATTCAAAACACTGTACCATGGCAGGAACAACACAGAACCACAACGTGATGATTCAAGACACTGTACCATGGCTGGAACAACACTCAACCTCAAAGTGAAGATTCAGGACACTCTACCATGGCTGGAACAACACACAACCACAACGTGAAGATTCAGGACACTGTACCATTGCTGGAACAACACACAACCACAACGTGAAGATTCAGGGCACTGTACCATGGCTGAAACAACACACAACCACAACGTGAAGATTCAGGCCACTGTACCATGGCTGGAACAACACACAACCACAACGTGAAGATTCAGAACACTGCACCATGGCTGGAACAACACACAACCTCATCGTGATGATTCGGGACACTGTACAATGGCTGGAACAACACACAACCACAACGTGAAGATTCAGGACACTGTACCATGGCTAGAACAACACACAACCACAACGTGACGATTCAGGACACTGTACTATGGCTTGAACAACAAACAACCACAACGTGAAGATTCAGAACACTGTACAATGGCTGGAACAACGCACAACAACAACGTGAAGATTCAGGACACTGTACCATGGCTGGAACCACACACAACCACAACATGAAGATTCAGGACACTGTACCATGGCTGAAACAACACACAACCACAACGTGAAGGTTCGGGACACTACCATGGCTGGATCAACACACAACCACAACGTGAAGATTCAAGACACTGTACCTTAGCTGGAACAACACACAACCACAACGTGAAGATTCAGGACGCTGTACAATGGCTGGAACAACACACAACCACAACGTGAAGGTTCAGGACACTGTACCATGGCTGGAACAACACACAACCACAACGTGAAGGTTCAGAACACTGTACGATGGCTGGAACAACACACAACCACAACGTGAAGATTCAGAACACTGTACCATGGCTGGAACAACATACAACTACAACGTGAAGATTCAAGACACTGCAAAAAGGCTGGAACAACACACAACCAAAACGTGAAGATTCAGAACACTGTACCATGGGGGAACAACACACAACAACAACGTGAAGGTTCTTGACACTGTACCATGTCTGGAACAACACACAACCACAAAGGGAAGATTCAGGACACTGTACCATGGCTGGACCAACACACAACCACAACGTGAAGATTCTGAACACTGTACCATGGCTGGAACAACACACAACCACAACGTGAAGATTCAGTACACTGTACCATGGCTGGAGCAACACACAACCACAAAGGGAAGATTCAGGACACTGTACCATGGCAAGGACAATACACAACCACAACGTGAAGATTCAGGAAACTGTGCCATGGTTGGAACAACACACAACCACAACGTGAAGATTCAAGACACTGTACCATGGCAGGAACAACACGGAACCACAACGTGAAGATTCAAGACACTGTACTATTGCTGGAAGAACACACAACCTCAAAGTGAAGATTCCGGACACTGTACCATGGCTAGAACAACACACAACCACAACGTGAAGATTCAGGACACTGTACTATTGCTGGAACAACACACAACCACAACGTGAAGATTCAGAACACTGTACCATGGCTGGAACAACACACAACCTCAACGTGAAAATTCCGGACACTGTACCATGGCTGGAACAACACACAACCACAAAGGGAAGATTGAGGACACTGTACCATGGCTGGAACGACACACAACCGCAACGTGAAGATTCAGGACACTGTACCATGGCTGAAAAAACACACAACCACAACGTGAAGATTCAGGACACTGTACCATGGTTGGAACAACACACTACCACAACGTGAAGATTCAAAACACTGTACCATGGCAGGAACAACACAGAACTACAACGTGATGATTCAAGACACTGTTCCATGGCTGGAACAACACCCAACTTCAAAGTGAAGATTCAGGACACTCTACCATGGCTGGAACAACACACAACCACAACGTGAAGATTCAGGACACTGTACCATAGCTGGAACAACACACAACCACAACGTGAAGATTCAGGGCACTGTACAATGGCTGAAACAACACACAACCACAACGTGAAGATTCAGGACACTGTACCATGGCTGGAACAACACACCAGCACAACGTGAAGATTCAGATCACTGTACCATGGCTGGAACAACACACAACCACAAATGGAAGATTAAGGACACTGTACCATGGCTGGACCAACACAGAACCACAACGTGAAGATTCAGATCACTGTTCCATGGCTGGAACAACACACAACCACAACGTGAAGATTCAGGACACTGTACCATGGCTGGAACAGCACACAACCACAACGTGAAGATTCAGAACACTGTACTATGGCTGGAACAACACACAACTACAACGTGAAGATTCAGGACACTGTACCATGGCTGGAACAACACAGAACCACAACGTGAAGATTCAACACACTGTACCATGGCTGGAAAAGCATACAACCACAACATGAAGATTCAGGACACTGTACCATGGCTGAAACAACACACAACCACAACGTGAAGATTCAGGACACTGCACCATTGTTGGAACAACGCACAGACACAACGTGAAAATTCAAGACACTGTACCATGGCTGGAACAACACACAACCACAACGTGAAGATTCAGGACAGTGTACCATGGCTGGAACAACACACAACCACAACGTGAAGATTCAGAACACTGTACGATGGCTGGAACAAAACACAACCACAACGTGAAGATTCAAGACACTGTACCATGGCTAGAACAACACACAACCACAACGTAAAGATTCAGGACACTGTACCATGGTTGGAACAACATACAACCACAACGGAAAAATTCAAAACACTATAAAATTGCTGGAACAACACACAACCACAACGTGAAGATTCAGAACACTCTACCATGGCTGGAACAACACACAACCACAACGTGAAGATTCAGAACACTGTACCATTGCTGGAACAACACACAACCACAACGTGAAGATTCAGGACACTGTACCATGGCTGGAACAACACACAACCACAACGTGAAGATTCAGAACCCTGTAGCATTTTTGGAACAACACACAACCACAACATGAAGATTCAGGACAATGTACCAGGGCTGGAACAACACACAACTACAACGTGAAGATTCAGAACACTGTACCATATCTGGAACAACACACAAACACAACTTTAAGATTCAGGACACTGTACCATGGGTGGAACAAGACGCAACCGCAACGTGAAGATTCAAGACACTGTACCATGGCTGGAACAACACACAACCACAACGTGAAGATTCAAGTCACTGTACCATGGCTGGAACAACACACAACCACAACGTGAAGATTCAAGACACTGTACCATGGCTAGAACAACACACAACCACAACGTGAAGATACAGGACACTGTACCATGGCTGGAACAACACACAACCACAACGTGAAGATTCAGGACACTGTACCATGGCTGGAACAACACACAACCACAACGTGAAGATTCAGGACCTTGTACCATTGCTGAAACAACACACAACTACAACGTGAAGGTTCGGAACACTGTACCATGGCTGGAACAACACACAACCTCAACGTGAAGATTCAGGACGCTGTACAATGGCTGGAACAACACACACCCACAGCGTGAAGATTCAGGACACTGTACCATGGCTCGAACAAAACACAACCACAACGTGAAGATTCAGGACACTGTACCATGGCTGGAACAACACACAACCAGAACGTGAAGATTCAAGGCACTGTACCATGGCTAGAACAACACACAACCACAACGTGAAGATTCAGGACACTGTACCATGGCTGGAACAACACACAACCACAACCTGAAGATTCAGAACACTGTACCATAACTGGAACAACACACAACCACAACGTGAAGATTCATGACACTGTACCATGGCTGGAACAACACACAACCACAACGTGAAGATTCAAGACACTGTACCATGGCTGGAACAACACACAACCACAACGTGAAGATTCAGGACGCTGTACAATGGCTGGAACAACACACAACCACAACGTGAAGGTTCAGGACACTGTACCACGGCTGGAACAACACACAACCACAACGTGAAGATTCAGGACGCTGTACAATGGCTGGAACAACACACAACCACAACGTGAAGGTTCAGGACACTGTACCATGGCTGGAACAACACACAACCACAACGTGAAGATTCAAGACACTGTACCATGGCTGGAACAACACACAACCACAACGTGAAGATTCAGAACACTGTACCATGGCTGGAACAACATACAACCACTACGTGAACATTCAACACACTGTAAAATGGCTGGAACAACACACAACCAAAACATGAAGATTCAGAACACTGTACCACGGCTGGAACAACACACAACCACAACGTGAAGATTCAGAACACTGTACCATGGCTGGAACAACACACAACCACAACGTGAAGATTCAGGACACTGTACCATGGCTGGAACAACACACAACCACAAAGGGAAGATTCAGGACACTGTACCATGGCTGGAACGACACACAACCACAACGTGAAGATTCAGAACCCTGTAGCATAGCTGGAACAACACACAACCACAACATGAAGATTCAGGACACTGTACCATGGCTGGAACAACACACAACCACAACGTGAAGATTCAGAACACTGTACCATGGCTTGAACAACACACAACCACAACGTGAAGATTCAGGACACTGTACCATGGCTGGAACAACACACAACCACAACGTGAAGATTCAAGACACTGTACCATGGCTGGAACAACACACAACCACAACGCGAAGATTCAGGACACTGTACCATGGCTGGAAAAACACACAACCACAACATGAAGATTCAGGACACTGTACCATGGCTGGAACAACACACAACCACAACGTTAAGATTCAAGACACTGTACCATGTCTGGAACAACACACAACCACAACGTGAAGATTCAAGTCACTGTACCATGGCTGGAACAACACACAACCACGACGTGAAGATTCAGAACACTGTACCATTGCTGGAACAACACACAACCACAACGTGAAGATTCAGGACTCTGTACCATGGCTGGAACAACGGACAACGACAACGTGAAGATTCAAGACACTGTACTATGGCTGGAACAACGCACAACCACAACGTGAAGATTCTGGACACTGTACCGTGGCTAGAACAACACACAACCACAACGTGAAGATTCAAGACACTGTACCATGGCTGGAACAACACACAACCACAACGTGAAGATTCAGGACACTGTACCATAGCTGGAACAACACACAACCACAACGTCAAGATTCAGGACACTGTACCATGGCTCGAACGACACACAACCACAACGTGAAGATTCAGGACACTGTACCATGGCTGGAACAACACACAACCACAACGTGAAGATTCAGGACACTGTACCATGGCTGGAACAACACACAAACACAACGTGAAGATTCAAGACACTGTACCATGGCTGGAACAACCCCCAACCACAACGTGAAGATTCAAGACACTGTACCATGGCTGGAACAACACACAACCACAACGTGAAGATTCAGGACACTGTACCATGGCTGGAACAACCCACAACGTCAAGATTCAGGACACTGTACCATGCCTGGAACAACACACAACCACAACGTGAAGATTCAGGACACTGTACCATGGCTGGAACAACACACAACCACAACGTGAAGATTCAGGACACTGTTCCATGGCTGGAACAACACACGACAACAACGTGAAGATTCAGGACACTGTACCATGGCTGGAACTACACACAAACACAACGTGAAGATTCAAGACACTGTACCATGGCTGGAACAACATACAACCACTACGTGAAGATTCAAGACACTGTAAAATGGCTGGAACAACACACAACCTAAACGTGAAGATTCAGAACACTGTACCATGGCTGGAACAACGCCCAACCACAACGTGAAGATTCAAGACACTGTACCATGACTGAAACAACACACAACAGCAACGTGAAGATTCAAAACACTGTACCATGGCTGGAACAAAACTCAACAAGAACGTGAAGATTCAGGACACTGTACCATGCCTGGAACAACACACAACAACAACGTGAAGTGTCAGGACACTGTACCATGCCTGAAACAACACACAACAACAACGTGATGATTCATTACACTGTACCATGCCTGGAACAACACTCAACAACAACTTGAAGATTCAGGACACTGTACCATGGCTGGAACAACACACAACCACAACGTGAAGATTCAAGACGTTGTACCATGTCTGGAACAACACACAACCACAACGTGAAGATTCAAGACGTTGTACCATGGCTGGAACAACACACAACCACAACGTGAAGATTCAAGACGTTGTACCATGGTTGGAACAACACACAACCACAACGTGAAGATTCAAGACGTTGTACCATGGCTGGAACAACACACAACCACAACGTGAAGATTCAAGACACTGTACCATGGCTGGAACAACACACAACCATAACGTGAAGATTCAAGACACTGTACCATGGCTGGAACAACACACAACCATAACGTGAAGATTCAAGACGTTGTACCATGGCTGGAACAACACACAGCCACAACGTGAAGATTCAAGACGTTGTACCATGGCTGGAACAACATACAACCACAACGTGAAGATTCAAGACACTGTACCATGGCTGGAACAACACACAACCACAACGTGAAGATTCAAGACGTTGTACCATGGCTGGAACAACACACAACCACAACGTGAAGATTCAAGACGTTGTACCATGGCTGGAACAACACACAGCCACAACTCGAATCATGTGATAAAATTTATTATTTTGTAAGTCATGAAAAAAATGTGAAGGTGCCTCAGCGTTATTAAAAAATAATTTTTATTTACATGTTTCACATATTTTTTATTGGGAAAGTGATCACAAATATCAAAGTCTTGATATTAGTCGATGGTTGAAGTTAAATATTCTTAATAAAGTCAGCTAATACTACTGTCTGCTATTTTATTGCAAGTTAATAGTTTGTCGTCTTCTAGAGGTTCAATAAATCTTTATTGCGGTGCATTTTTTATAACGTGGAGTGTGTGTGTGTGTGTGTGTGTGTGTGTGTGTGTGTGTGTGTGTGTGTGTGTGTGTGTGTGTGTGTGTGTGTGTGTGTGTGTATTGTCCTCACTAAATGTTGTTGCAGGGAACGATTCAAAGCTCCTGGCCCCGCTTTTCTGCTGGTTGCTACTATGTTCATTCTCTCTGGATTCTAGAGCTCTATCGTACCTCTTCCTAAAGCTATGTATGGATCATGTTTCTACCACTCCACTGCCCAGGTCTTTCCACTTCCTCACCACTCTAAGGCTAGAAAAATACTTCTTAACATCCCTTTGACTCATCTCTGTTTTCATCTTCCAGCTGTGCCCTTGTGTTCCTGTTCCCCGTCTCACAAAAATGTCCTGGTCCACCCTATTAATTCATCTCAGTATTTTGTACGTTGTTATCATATCATCTATCGTCCTTCTATCCTCTAAAAGTCTAAAGTCATCAGGTTAAACACCATTAATCTCATTATAGCACATAAATCTTTCTACAAGACTAGTTTTGTTGCAAATCTCTGCACTTTGTGCAGATTCTTGATATTCTTGACCATGTGCGGGTTCCACACAGGTACTGCGTACTCCTATATAGGTCTGACATATGTTGTCTACAGCGTTGTGAATGGCTCCTTGCTTAGGTTCCTGGAAGGTAAGCTTAGGTTTGTCAGACGTAAGTTTGCTGTGGTAGTTATTCGCTTGATGTGCACCTCAGGTAATATACTCCGTGCAGTGCTTGCCCCGAGATCCTTCTCCTGTACTCTTCGGTCTTCTTTACCCATTTTCAGTGTTCATAACTTTTACATATGCTTGTGTAAAACTGTGATCAGTGTGTAGGTCACACCAGACCTGTATCCTGTTCAGAGTCATTTTTAGTCATATCTGGTTCTCACCTGTTTGTATTCTTCATATTAGTTTGAAATAATTTGGGAACAGCGATACCTCAGACTGTCCCTACCGCCATGTCGTTTATATATAGAAAAAAAAATAGTGCCGGCTCTAGCACTGATCCTTGAGGAACTCCACTCATCACATACACCCATCTCGACACCTCATGCTAGACTATCATTCTTTGGTACCTTCCTCTTAAGTATTCCTTGATAGACTGAACTGCCTTGCTTTTGTACCAGTCTCTTGTGCGGTACTGTGTCAAAAGCATTCTTACAGTCCAAAAATATGCAGTGTACTCAACCCTCTCTCTGCCATCTTACTTTGGATACCTTGTCGTACAAATGCATTATGTTTGTGACACAGGATATTCCATCTCTAGAGGCGTGATAGTTGATGTTTATAAATCCACTCGTCAATAGGTGCTTCAGAACTCGTCTCCATAACTTTTTATGCTATGCAGGGTGATGGAAGATCGTGTTTGTGTGTGTGTGCGCATGCGTGTTTCTTCTGCTGTACCATCTTCAGTAATGTGTAAAGTGATTAAAGTTACCAGGGGAAAGTTGGCTTCCTTCACCTCAGACTTGTGGAAGTTGACGGTGGACAGAACACTGGAACCTTATAAACAATTCGACTTTGCTTGGATGCCTGTGCTACAGTTCGAGTCTCCGAAGACTGCTAAGCAGGCGATACGTTTCGCCAATAATAATCCCAGACTGTTGCAGATGTGACTTATTCATTAACTTGTTGGTATTGTGTTCCATTTATATAATGAATCATGAAAATTCAATGAACCATTTCAATGGTGGATA
Organism: Cherax quadricarinatus; assembly: GCF_038502225.1. NCBI lineage: Eukaryota > Metazoa > Arthropoda > Malacostraca > Decapoda > Parastacidae > Cherax > Cherax quadricarinatus. The sequence goes on from NC_091305.1 coordinate 39,969,226, forward strand.
ACAAAGATACTTAGAATGGCGAGGTTATCACACATAACTCCACCAGAAAGCCTGGGTGATACCCACAACAGTTAACTAACACGTAACTAATTGCTGCTAGGTGAGCAAGGACCGACAGGTGTGGGAAACCTTGCTTATGTGTGTACATTTGGTTGTGAGATGAGCACATCACCACTGAGGCACAACCTGGGGAGGGTAGCTGGTGTCTGCTCAGGATCAACACTAACGTATGAAAAATTATAGGAGTGGGGGCTCTATGGGGCTCACTACCCAGATTTCACTGTGCTGATAATCTCTATGGTACTTACTACCCAGGTTTCACTATGTGCCGATAAACTACGGCACTCACTACACAGGTTTCAATTTTGTGGTGAACACACACACACACACTCACACACACACACACACACACACACACACACACACACACACACACACACACACACACACACACACACACACACACACACACACACACACACACACACACACACACACACACACACACACACACACACACACACACACACACACACACACACACAGAAACATATATTAAGTTGTAATGAACAGCTGTCAAATAATATGCAAAAAATGGACTGGGATTCGAACCGCGTCCTCTGCCACACACATGATGACGATGGACTGGGACTCGAACCGTAGCCTCTGCAAAGTACATGTGACGATGGACTGGGACTCGAACCGTGGTCTCTGTCACACACATGGTGACGATGGACTGGGACTCGAACCGTGGCCTCTGGTACGTACATGTAACGATGGACAGGGACTCGAACCGTAGCCTCTGCTTCGTACATGTAGCGATGGACAGGGACTCGAACCGTAGCCTCTGCTTCGTACATGTAGCGATGGACTGGGACTCGAACCGTGGCCTCTGCTACGTACATGTAACGATGGACTGGGACTCGAACCGTAGCCTCTGCTTCATACATGTAACGATGGACTGGGACTCGAACCGTCGCCTCTGCAACGAACATGTAACGATGGACTGGGACTCGAACCGTGGCCTCTGCTACGTACATGTAACGATGGACTGGGACTCGAACCGTGACCTCTGCTACGAACATGTAACGATGGACTGGGACTCGAACCGTAGCCTCTGCTTCATACATGTAACGATGGACTGGGACTCGAACCGTGGCCTCTGCTACGTACATGTAACGATGGACTGGGACTCAAACCGTGGCCTCTGCTACGTACATGTAACGATGGACTGGGACTCGAACCGTGGCCTCTGCTACGTACATGTAACGATGGACTGGGACTCGAACCGTGGCCTCTGCTACGTACATGTAACGATGGACTGGGACTCGAACCGTGGCCTCTGCTACGTACATGTAACGATGGACTGGGACTCAAACCGTGACCTCTGCTACGTACATGTAACGATGGACTGGGACTCGAACCGTGACCTCTGCTACGTACATGTAACGATGGACTGGGACTCGAACCGTGACCTCTGCTACGTACATGTAACGATGGACTGGGACTCGAACCGTAGCCTCTGCTTCATACATGTGACGATGGACTGGGACTCGAACCGTGGTCTCTGTCACACACATGGTGACGATGGACTGGGACTCGAACCGTGGCCTCTGGTATGTACATGTAACGATGGACAGGGACTCGAACCGTAGCCTCTGCTTCGTACATGTAGCGATGGACAGGGACTCGAACCGTAGCCTCTGCTTCGTACATGTAGCGATGGACTGGGACTCGAACCGTGGCCTCTGCTACGTACATGTAACGATGGACTGGGACTCGAACCGTAGCCTCTGCTTCATACATGTAACGATGGACTGGGACTCGAACCGTCGCCTCTGCAACGAACATGTAACGATGGACTGGGACTCGAACCGTGGCCTCTGCTACGTACATGTAACGATGGACTGGGACTCGAACCGTGACCTCTGCTACGAACATGTAACGATGGACTGGGACTCGAACCGTAGCCTCTGCTTCATACATGTAACGATGGACTGGGACTCGAACCGTGGCCTCTGCTACGTACATGTAACGATGGACTGGGACTCGAACCGTGGCCTCTGCTACGTACATGTAACGATGGACTGGGACTCGAACCGTGGCCTCTGCTACGTACATGTAACGATGGACTGGGACTCGAACCGTGGCCTCTGCTACGTACATGTAACGATGGACTGGGACTCGAACCGTGGCCTCTGCTACGTACATGTAACGATGGACTGGGACTCAAACCGTGACCTCTGCTACGTACATGTAACGATGGACTGGGACTCGAACCGTGACCTCTGCTACGTACATGTAACGATGGACTGGGACTCGAACCGTGACCTCTGCTACGTACATGTAACGATGGACTGGGACTCGAACCGTGACCTCTGCTACGTACATGTAACGATAGACTGGGACTCGAACCGTGGCCTCTGCTACGTACATGTAACGATGGACTGGGACTCGAACCGTGACCTCCGCTACGTACATGTAACGATAGACTGGGACTCGAACCGTGGCCTCTGCTACGTACATGTAACGATGGACTGGGACTCGAACCGTGACCTCTGCTACGTACATGTAACGATGGACTGGGACTCGAACCGTGACCTCTGCTACGTACATGTAACGATGGATTGGGACTCGAACCGTGGCCTCTGCTACGTACATGTGACGATGGACTGGGACTCGAACCGTGGCCTCTGCTACGTACATGTAACGATGGACTGGGACTCGAACCGTGGCCTCTGCTACGTACATGTAACGATGGACTGGCACTCGAACCGTGGCCTCTGCTACGTACATGTAACGATGGACTGGGACTCGAACCGTGGCCTCTGCCACACACATGGTGACGATGGACTGGGACTCGAACCGTGACCCCTGACACACACCTGGTGACGATGGACTGGAACTCGAACCGTGACCTCTGCCACACACATGGTGACGATGGACTGGGACTCGAACCGTGACCTCTGACACACACATGATGACGATGGACTGGGACTCGAACCGTGGCCTCTGGTACGTACATGTAACGATGGACTGGGACTCGAACCGTGGCCTCTGCTACGTACATGTAACGATGGACTGGGACTCGAACCGTGGCCTCTGCTACGTACATGTAACGATGGACTGGGACTCGAACCATGGCCTCTGCTACGTACATGTAACGATGGACTGGGACTCGAACCGTGGCCTCTGCCACACACATGGTGGCGATGGACTGGGACTCGAACCGTGACCCCTAACACACACCTGGTGAAGATGGACTGGGACTCGAACCGTGACCTCTGCCACACACATGGTGACGATGGAATGGGACTCGAACCGTGACCTCTGACACACACATGGTGACGATGGACTCACAAGAAGAACGTAATATTAATATATTTATGTAACTTGATCCACACACTGTCCTCCTGGTGTCCTCACTACTCACACTGTCCTCCTGGTGTCCTCACTCCTCACACTGTCCTCCTGGTGTTCTCACTCTTCACACTGTCCTCCTGGTGTTCTCACTCTTCACACTGTCCTCCTGGTGTCCTCACTCCTCACACTGTCCTCCTGGTGTTCTCACTCTTCACACTGTCCTCCTGGTGTCCTCACTCCTCACACTGTCCTCCTGGTGTTCACACTCCTCACACTGTCCTGGTGTTCTCACTCCTCACACTGTCCTCCTGGTGTCCTCACTCCTCACACTGTCCTCCTGGTGTCCTCACTCCTCACACTGTCCTCCTGGTGTCCTCACTCCTCACACTGTCCTCCTGGTGTTCTCACTCCTCACACTGTCCTCCTGGTGTCCTCACTCCTCACACTGCCCTCCTGGTGTTCTCACTCCTCACACTGTCCTCCTGGTGTCCTCACTCCTCACACTGTCCTCCTGGTGTTTTCACTCCTCACACTGTCCTCCTGGTGTCCTCACTCCTCACACTGTCCTCCTGGTGTCCTCACTCCTCACACTGTCCTCCTGGTGTTCTCACTCCTCACACTGTTCTCCTGGTGTTCTCACTCCTCACACTGTCCTCCTGGTGTCCTCACTCCTCACACTGTCCTCCTGGTGTCCTCACTCCTCACACTGTCCTCCTGGTGTTCTCACTCCTCACACTGTCCTCCTGGTGTTCTAACTCCTCACACTGTCCTCCTCGTGTTCTCACTCCTCACACTGTCCTCCTGGTGTCCTCACTCCTCACACTGTCCTCCTGGTGTTCTCACTCCTCACACTGTCCTCCTGGTGTCCTCACTCCTCACACTGTCCTCCTAGTGTCCTCACTCCTCACACTGTCCTCCTGGTGTTCTCACTCCTCACACTGTCCTCCTGGTGTTCTCACTCCTCACACTGTCCTCCTGGTGTCCTCACTCCTCACACTGTCCTCCTGGTGTCCTCACTCCTCACACTGTCCTCCTGGTGTTCTCACTCCTCACACTGTCCTCCTGGTGTCCTCACTCCTCACACTATCCTCCAGATGTTCTCACTCCTCACACTATCCTCCTGGTGTTCTCACTCCTCACACTGTCCTACTGGTGTCCTCACTCCTCACACTGTCCTCCTGGTGTTCTCACTCCTCACACTGTCCTCCTGGTGTCCTCACTCCTCACACTGTCCTTCTGGTGTCATCACTCCTCACACTGTCCTGCTAGTGTCCTCCTGGTGTCCTCACTTCTCACAGTGTCCTCCTGGTGTTCTCACTCCTCACACTGTCCTCCTGGTGTCCTCACTCCTCACTCTGTCCTCCTGGCGTTCTCACTCCTCACTCTGTCCTTCTGGTGTCCTCACTCCTCACACTGTCCTCTTGGTGTTCTCACTCCTCACACTGTCCTCCTGGTGTCCTCACTCCTCACACTGTCTTCCTGGTGTTCTCACTCCTCACACTGTCCTACTGGTGTCCTCACTCCTCACACTGTTCTCCTGGTGTTCTCACTCATCACAATGTCCTCCTGGTGTCCTCACTCCTCACACTGTCCTCCAGGTGTCCTCACTACTCACACTGTCCTCCTGGCGTCCTCACTCCTCACACTGTCCTCCTGGTGTCCTCACTCCTCACACTGTTCTCCTGGTGTCCACCCTCCACACACTATCCTCCTGGTGTCCTCACTTTTCACACTGTCCTCCTTTGTGTTCTCACTCCTCACACTGTCCTCCTGGTGTTCTCACTCCTCACACTGTCCTCCTGGTATCCTCACTTCTCACACTGTCCTCCTGGTGTCCTCACTCCTCACACTGTCCTCCTGGTGTCCTCACTCCTCATACTGTCCTCCTGGTGTTCTCACTCCTCACACTGTCCTCCTGGTATCCTCACTCCTCACACTGTCCTCCTAGTGTCCTCACTCCTCACACAGTCCTCCTGGTGTCCTCACTCCTCACACTGTTCTTCTGGTGTCCTCACTCCTCATACTGTCCTCCTGGTGTCCTCACACTTCACACTGTCCTCCTGGTGTCCTCACTCCTCACACTGTCCTCCTGGTGTCCTCACTCCTCACACCGTCCTCCTGGTGTCCTCACTCCTCACACTCTCCTCCTGGTGTCCTCACTCCTCACACTGTCCTCCAGGTGTTCTCACTCTTCACACTGTCCTCCTGGTGTTCTCACTCTTCACACTGTCCTCCTGGTGTCCTCACTCCTCACACTGTCCTCCTGGTGTTCTCACTCTTCACACTGTCCTTTTGGTGTCCTCACTCCTCACACTGTCCTCCTGGTGTTCTCACTCCTCACACTGTCCTGGTGTTCTCACTCCTCACACTGTCCTCCTGGTGTCCTCACTCCTCACACTGTCCTCCTGGTGTCCTCACTCCTCACACTGTCCTCCTGGTGTCCTCACTCCTCACACTGTCCTCCTGGTGTTCTCACTCCTCACACTGTCCTCCTGGTGTCCTCACTCCTCACACTGTCCTCCTAGTGTTCTCACTCCTCACACTGTCCTCCTGGTGTCCTCACTCGTCACACTGTCCTCCTGGTGTTTTCACTCCTCACACGGTCCTCCTGGTGTCCTCACTCCTCACACTGTCCTCCTGGTGTCCTCACTCCTCACACTGTCCTCCTGGTGTTCTCACTCCTCACACTGTTCTCCTGGTGTTCTCACTCCTCACACTGCCCTCCTGGTGTCCTCACTCCTCACACTGTCCTCCTGGTGTCCTCACTCCTCACACTGTCCTCCTGGTGTTCTCACTCCTCACACTGTCCTCCTGGTGTTCTCACTCCTCACACTGTCCTCCTGGTGTTCTCACTCCTCACACTGTCCTCCTGGTGTCCTCACTCCTCACACTGTCCTCCTGGTGTTCTCACTCCTCACACTGTCCTCCTGGTGTCCTCACTCCTCACACTGTCCTCCTGGTGTCCTCACTCCTCACACTGTCCTCCTGGTGTTCTCACTCCTCACACTGTCCTCCTGGTGTTCTCACTCCTCACACTGTCCTCCTGGTGTCCTCACTCCTCACACTGTCCTCCTGGTGTCCTCACTCCTCACACTGTCCTCCTGGTGTTCTCACTCCTCACACTGTCCTCCTGGTGTCCTCACTCCTCACACTATCCTCCTGGTGTTCTCACTCCTCACACTATCCTCCTGGTGTTCTCACTCCTCACACTGTCCTCCTGGTGTCCTCGCTCCTCACACTGTCCTCCTGGTGTCCTCACTCCTCACACTGTCCTCCTGGTGTTCTCACTCCTCACACTGTCCTCCTGGTGTCCTCACTACTCACACTGTCCTTCTGGTGTCATCACTCCTCACACTGTCCTGCTAGTGTCCTCCTGGTGTCCTCACTTCTCACACTGTCCTCCTGGTGTTCTCACTCCTCACACTGTCCTCCTGGTGTCCTCACTCCTCACTCTGTCCTCCTGGCGTTCTCACTCCTCATTCTGTCCTTTTGGTGTCCTCACTCCTCACACTGTCCTCTTGGTGTTCTCACTCCTCACACTGTCCTCCTGGTGTCCTCACTCCTCACACTGTCTTCCTGGTGTTCTCACTCCTCACACTGTCCAACTGGTGTCCTCACTCCTCACACTGTTCTCCTGGTGTTCTCACTCATCACAATGTCCTCCTGGTGTCCTCACTCCTCACACTGTCCTCCAGGTGTCCTCACTACTCACACTGTCCTCCTGGTGTCCTCACTCCTCACACTGTCCTCCTGGTGTCCTCACTCCTCACACTGTTCTCCTGGTGTCCTCACTCCACACACTATCCTCCTGGTGTCCTCACTCCTCACACTGTCCTCCTTTGTGTTCTCACTCCTCACACTGTCCTCCTGGTGTTCTCACTCCTCACACTGTCCTCCTGGTATCCTCACTTCTCACACTGTCCTCCTGGTGTCCTCACTCCTCACACTGTCCTCCTGGTGTCCTCACTCCTCATACTGTCCTCCTGGTGTTCTCACTCCTCACACTGTCCTCCTGGTATCCTCACTCCTCACACTGTCCTCCTAGTGTCCTCACTCCTCACACAGTCCTCCTGGTGTCCTCACTCCTCACACTGTTCTTCTTGTGTCCTCACTCCTCATACTGTCCTCCTGGTGTCGTCACACTTCACACTGTCCTCCTGGTGTCCTCACTCCTCACACTGTTCTCCTGGTGTCCTCACTCCTCACACTGTCCTCCTGGTGTCCTCACTCCTCACACTCTCCTCCTGGTGTCCTCACTCCTCACACTGTCCTCCTGGTGTTCTCACTCCTCACACTGTCCTCCTGGTGTCCTCACTCCTCACACTGTCCTCCTGTTGTCCTCACTCCTCACACTGTCCTCCTGGTGTCCTCACTCCTCACATTGTCCTCCTGGTGTCCTCACTCCTCACACTGTCCTCCTGGTGTCCTCACTCCTCACACTGTCCTCCTGGTGTCCTCACTCCTCACACTGTTCTTCTGGTGTCCTCACTCCTCATACTGTCCTCCTGGTGTCCTCACACTTCACACTGTCCTCCTGGTGTCCTCACTCCTCACACTGTCCTCCTGGTGTCCTCACTTTTCACACTGTCCTCCTGGTGTTCTCACTCCTCACACTGTCCTCCTGGTGTCCTCACTCCTCACACTTTCCTCCTGGTGTCATCACTCCTCACACTGTCCTCCTGGAGTCCTCACTTTTCACACTGTCCTCCTGGTGTTCTCACTCCTCACACTGTCCTCCTGGTGTCCTCACTCCTCACACTGTCCTCCTGGTGTTCTCACTCCTCACACTGTCCTCCTGGTGTCCTCACTCCTCACACTGTCCTCCTGGTGTCTTCACTCCTCACACTGTCCTCCTGGTGTCCTCACTCCTCACACTGTTCTCCTGATGTCTTCACTCCTCACACTGTCCTCCTGGTGTCATCACTCCTCACACTGTCCTGCTAGTGTCTTCCTGGTGTCCTCACTCCTCACACTGTCCTCCTGGTGTCCTCACTCCTCACACTATCCTCCTGGTGTGCTCACTCCTCACACTGTTCTCTTGGTGTCCTCACTCCTCACACTGTCCTCCTGGTGTTCTCACTCCTCACACTGTCCTCCTGGTGTCCTCACTCCTCACACTGTCCTCCTGGTGCCCTCACTCCTCACACTGTCTTTCTGGGTGTCCTCACTCCTCACAGTGTTCTCCTAGTGTCCTCACTCCTCACACTGTCCTCCTGGTGTCCTCACTGTCCTCCTTGTGTGCTCACTGTCCTCCTGGTGTCCTCACTGTCCTTCTGGTGACCTCACTGTCCTCCTGGTGTCCTCACTGTTTTCCTGGTGTCCTCATTGTCCTCCTGGTGACCTCACACTGTCCTCCTGGTGTCCTAACTGCCCTCCTGGTGTCCTCACTCCTGACACTATCCTCCTGGTGTTCTCACTGCCATAATCGTGTCCTCATTGTTCTCCTGGTGTCCTCACTGTCCTCCTGGTGTCCTCGCTGTGCTCCTGGTGTCCTCACCGTCCTCCTGGTGTCCTCGCTGTGCTCCTGGTGCCCTCACTGTCCTCCTGGTGTCCTCGCTGTGCTCCTGGTGTCCTCACTGTCCTCCTGGTGTCCTCACTGTCCTTCTGGTGTCCTCACTGTCCTACTGGTGTCCTCACTGTCCTCCAGGTGTCCTTACTGTTCTCCTGGTGTCCTCACTGTCCTCCTGGTGTCCTCACTCCTCACCCTGTCCTACTGGTGTTCTCTCTGCCATAATTGTGTCCTCACTGTTCTTCTGGTGTCCTCACTGTTTTCCTGGTGTCTTCACTGTCCTCCTGGTATCCTCACTGTCCTCCTGGTGTCCTCACTGTCCTCCTGGTGTCCTCACTGACGTTCTGGTGTTCTCACTGTCCTCCTGGTATCCTCACTGTCCTCCTGGTATCCTCACTGTCATCCTGGTGTCCTCACTGTCATCCTGGTGTCCTCACTGTCCTCCTGGTATCCGCACTGTCCTCCTGGTGTCCTCACTATCCTCCTGGTGTCCTCACTGTCCTTCTGGTGTCCTCACTGTCCTCCTGGTGTCCTCACTGTCCTCCTGGTGTCCTCACTGTTCTCCTGGTGCCCTCACTTTCCTCCTGGTGTCCTCACTCCTCACAGTGTCCTCCTGGTGCTCTTACTTCCATAATTGTGTCCTCACTGTCCTTCTGGTGTCCTCACTGTTTTCCTGGTGTCCTCGCTGTGCTCCTGGTGTCCTCACTGTCCTCCTGGTGTTCTCACTGTCCTCCTTGTGTCCTCGCTGTCCTTCTGGTGTCCTCACTGTCCTCCTGGTGTCCTCACTGTTCTCTTGGTGTCTTCACTGTCCTCCTCGTGTCCTCGCTCTGCTCCTGGTGTCCTCACTGTCCTCTTGGTGTCCGCACTGTCCTTCTGGTGCCCTCACTGTCCTC
>NC_091305.1:39986490-39993990 GCF_038502225.1 Cherax quadricarinatus
TACTGTCGCTGGGCCTCCCTCCTTACCTGTGCATACTCATTCCTGGCTCTGCGACTGATCTCCCTATTTTCGAGGGTTCTCTGCCTTCTGTACTTTTTCCATTCTCTATTGCACTTTGTTTTTGCCTCCTTACACCGTCGGGTAAACCAGGGGCTCGTTCTGGTATGTTGTTATGTGCCCTTGTATGTACTCTGGTGACCTGGTATGTTGTTATGTGCCCTTGTATGTCCTCTGGTGACCTGGTATGTTGTTATGTGCTCTTGTATGTCCTCTGGTGACCTGGTATGTTGTTATGTGCCCTTGTATGTCCTCTGGTGACCTGGTATATTGTTATGTGCCCTTGTATGTCCTCTGGTGACCTGGTATGTTGTTATGTGCCCTTGTATGTCCTCTGGTGACCTGGTATGTTGTTATGTGCCCTTGTATGTCCTCTGGTGACCTGGTATGTTGTTATGTGCCCTTGTATGTCCTCTGGTGACCTGGAATGTTGTTATGTGCCCTTGTATGTCCTCTGGTGACCTGGTATGTTGTTATGTGCCCTTGTATGTTCTCTGGTGACCTGGTATGTTGTTATGTGCCCTTGTATGTACTCTGGTGACCTGGTATGTTGTTATGTGCCCTTGTATGTCCTCTGGTGACCTGGTATGTTATGTGCCCTTGTATGTCCTCTGGTGACCTGGTATGTTGTTATGTGCCCTTGTATGTCCTCTGGTGACCTGGTATGTTGTTATGTGCCCTTGTATGTCCTCTGGTGACCTGGTATGTTGTTATGTGCCCTTGTATGTCCTCTGGTGACCTGGTATGTTGTTATGTGCCCTTGTATGTCCTCTGGTGACCTGGTATGTTGTTATGTGCCCTTGTATGTCTTCTGGTGACCTGGTATGTTGTTATGTGCCCTTGTATGTCCTCTGGTGACCTGGTATGTTGTTATGTGCCCTTGTATGTCCTCTGTTGACCTGGTATGTTGTTATGTGCCCTTGTATGTCCTCTGGTGACCTGGTATGTTGTTATGTGCCCTTGTATGTCCTCTGGTGACCTGGTATGTTGTTATGTGCCCTTGTATGTCCTCTGGTGACCTGGTATGTTGTTATGTGCCCTTGTATGTACTCTGGTGACCTGGTATGTTGTTATGTGCCCTTGTATGTCCTCTGGTGACCTGGTATGTTATGTGCCCTTGTATGTCCTCTGGTGACCTGGTATGTTGTTATGTGCCCTTGTATGTCCTCTGGTGACCTGGTATGTTGTTATGTGCCCTTGTATGTCCTCTGGTGACCTGGTATGTTATGTGCCCTTGTATGTCCTCTGGTGACCTGGTATGTTGTTATGTGCCCTTGTATGTCCTCTGGTGACCTGGTATGTTGTTATGTGCCCTTGTATGTCCTCTGGTGACCTGGTATGTTGTTATGTGCCCTTGTATGTCCTCTGGTGACCTGGTATGTTGTTATGTGCCCTTGTATGTCATCTGGTGACCTGGTATGTTGTTATGTGCCCTTGTATGTCCTCTGGTGACCTGGTATGTTACGTGCCCTTGTATGTCCTCTGGTGACCTGGTATGTTATGTGCCCTTGTATGTATTCTGGTGACCTGGCATGTTGTTATGTGCCCTTGTATGTCCTCTGGTGACCTGGTATGTTGTTATGTGCCCTTGTATGTCCTCTGGTGACCTGGTATGTTATGTGCCCTTGTATGTCCTCTGGTGACCTGGTATGTTGTTATGTGCCCTTGTATGTCCTCTGGTGACCTGGTATGTGGTTATGTACCCTTGTATGTCCTCTGGTGACCTGGTATGTTGTTATGTGCCCTTGTATGTCCTCTGGTGACCTGGTATGTTGTTATGTGCCCTTGTATGTCATCTGGTGACCTGGTATGTTGTTATGTGCCCTTGTATGTCCTCTGGTGACCTGGTATGTTGTTATGTGCCCTTGTATGTCCTCTGGTGACCTGGTATGTTATGTGCCCTTGTATGTACTCTGGTGACCTGGCATGTTGTTATGTGCCCTTGTATGTCCTCTGGTGACCTGGTATGTTGTTATGTGCCCTTGTATATCCTCTGGTGACCTGGTATGTTGTTATGTGCCCTTGTATGTCCTCTGGTGTCCTGGTATGTTGTTATGTGCCCTTGTATGTCCTCTGGTGACCTGGTATGTTGTTATGTGCCCTTGTATGTCCTCTGGTGACCTGGTATGTGGTTATGTACCCTTGTATGTCCTCTGGTGACCTGGTATGTTGTTATGTGCCCTTGTAGATCCTCTGGTGACCTGGTATGTTGTTATGTGCCCTTGTATGTACTCTGGTGACCTGGTATGTTGTTATGTGCCCTTGTATGTCCTCTGGTGACCTGGTATGTTGTTATGTGCCCTTGTATGTCCTCTGGTGGCCTGGCATGTTGTTATGTGCCCTTGTATGTCCTCTGGTGACCTGGTATGTTATGTGCCCTTGTATGTCCTCTGGTGACCTGGTATGTTGTTATGTGCCCTTGTATGTCGTCTGGTGACCTGGTATGTTGTTTTGTGCCCTTGTATGTTCTCTGGTGACCTGGTATGTTGTTTGTGCCCTTGTATGTCCTCTGGTGACCTGGTATGTTATGTGCCCTTGTATGTCGTCTGGTGACCTGGTATGTTGTTATGTGCCCTTGTATGTCGTCTGGTGACCTGGTATGTGGTTATGTGCCCTTGTATGTCCTCTTGCACCAGCTATGTGGCTATGGGAAAGAGATAGGAACCAGTGATCATGTGGTACTAGGCTTTGAGTAGCTTGTTCAAGGGAAACACAGAGCCAGAAAGGGAAGACGAATGTTGGATACTGTGAATGAGGAAGGCGGGACTACGATGTCACGTGAAATTTCCTGTGGGAAGTAAAATGGGAAATGGAATTGGAGGAGGAGGAGGAACTGTTCGAGAAGTGGTGAAGGTAACAGAGTCTAAATGCAAAGAGATAAAGGTTAGAATCATGCCAAGAAGAACAAAATGAAGCAGGAAAAGCCAAGAAAGTGCAACATATCTTATCTTGCAGAGAGGCTAGACGGAGGGGCAAGTGGACTTGGAAAGAATTTAGAGCCAAGCAAACCTGCAGAAAACGAGAGACAAACAGGAGAGACAAGCAGGAGTGACAAGCAGGAGAGACTAGCAGGAGAGACAAATAGGAGAGACAAGCAGGAGTGACAAGCAGGAGAGACTAGCAGGAGAGACAAACAGGAGAGACAAGCAGGAGTGACAAGCAGGAGAGACAAGCAGGAATGACAAGCAGGAGAGACAAGCAGGAGAGACAAGCAGGAGAGACAAGCAGGAGTGACAAGCAGGAGAGACTAGCAGGAGAGACAAACAGGAGAGACAAGCAGGAGTGACAAGCAGGAGAGACAAGCAGGAATGACAAGCAGGAGAGACAAGCAGGAGAGACAAATAGGAGAGACAAGCAGGAGTGACAAGCAGGAGAGACAAGCAGGAGAGACAAACAGGAGAGACAAGCAGGAGTGACAAGCAGGAGAGACTAGCAGGAGAGACAAACAGGAGAGACAAGCAGGAGTGACAAGCAGGAGAGACAAGCAGGAATGACAAGCAGGAGAGACAAGCAGGAGAGACAAGCAGGAGAGACAAGCAGGAGTGACAAGCAGGAGAGACTAGCAGGAGTGACAAGCAGGAGAGACAAACAGGAGAGACAAGCAGGAGTGACAAGCAGGAGAGACAAGCAGGAGTGACAAGCAGGAGAGACTAGCAGGAGAGACAAATAGGAGAGACAAGCAGGAGTGACAAGCAGGAGAGACAAGCAGGAATGACAAGCAGGAGAGACAAGCAGGAGAGACAAGCAGGAGAGACAAGCAGGAGAGACAAGCAGGAGAGACAAGCAGGAGAGACAAATAGGAGAGACGAGCAGGAGAGACAAGCAGGAGTGACAAGCAGGAGAGACAAGTAGGAGAGACAAATAGGAGAGACAAGCAGGAGTGACAAGCAGGAGAGACAAGCAGGAATGACAAGCAGGAGAGACAAGCAGGAGAGACAAGCAGGAGAGACAAGCAGGAGAGACAAGCAGGAGAGACAAGCAGGAGAGACAAGCAGGAGAGACAAGCAGGAGAGACAAGCAGGAGAGACAAACATGAGAGACAAACAGGAGAGACAAGTAGGAGAGACAAGCAGGAGAGACAAGCAGGAGAGACAAGCAGGAGAGACGAGCAGGAGAGACAAGTAGGAGAGACAAACAGGAGAGACAAGTAGGAGAGACAAGCAGGAGAGACGAGCAGGAGAGACAAGCAGGAGAGACAAGCAGGAGAGACAAGTAGGAGAGACAAGCAGGAGAGACGAGCAGGAGAGACAAGCAGGAGAGACAAGCAGGAGAGACAAGCAGGAGAGACAAGTAGGAGAGACAAGCAGGAGAGACAAGAAGGAGAGACAAGCAGGAGAGACAAGAAGGAGAGGCAAGCAGGAGAGACAAGCAGGAGAGACAAGCAGGAGAGACAAGCAGGAGAGACAAGCAGGAGAGACAAACAGGAGAGACAAACAGGAGAGACAAGCAGGAGAGACAAACAGGAGAGACAAGTAGGAGAGACAAGCAGGAGAGACAAACATGAGAGACAAGCAGGAGAGACAAGAAGGAGAGGCAAGCAGGAGAGACAAGTAGGAGAGACAAGAAGGAGAGACAAGCAGGAGAGACAAGAAGGAGAGACAAGCAGGAGAGACAAACAGGAGAGACAAACAGGAGAGACAAACAGGAGAGACAAACAGGAGAGACAAGTAGGAGAGACAAGCAGGAGAGACAAGCAGGAGAGACAAGAAGGAGAGGCAAGCAGGAGAGACAAGTAGGAGAGACAAACAGGAGAGACAAGTAGGAGAGACAAGCAGGAGAGACAAGAAGGAGAGGCAAGCAGGAGAGACAAACAGGAGAGACAAACAGGAGAGACAAACAGGAGAGACAAACATGAGAGACAAGCAGGAGAGACAAACAGGAGAGACAAACAGGAGAGACAAGTAGGAGAGACAAGCAGGAGAGACAAGAAGGAGAGGCAAGCAGGAGAGACAAGTAGGAGAGACAAGCAGGAGAGACAAGCAGGAGAGACAAGAAGGAGAGACAAGCAGGAGAGACAAACAGGAGAGACAAACAGGAGAGACAAGTAGGAGAGACAAGCAGGAGAGACAAACAGGAGAGACAAGCAGGAGAGACAAACATGAGAGACAAACAGGAGAGACAAGCAGGAGAGACAAACATGAGAGACAAGCAGGAGAGACAAGCAGGAGAGACAAGAAGGAGAGACAAGCAGGAGAGACAAGCAGGAGAGACAAACAGGAGAGACAAGCAGGAGAGACAAACATGAGAGACAAGCAGGAGAGACAAGCAGGAGAGACAAGAAGGAGAGACAAGCAGGAGAGACAAGCAGGAGAGACAAACAGGAGAGACAAGCAGGAGAGACAAGCAGGAGAGACAAACAGGAGAGACAAGCAGGAGAGACAAACATGAGAGACAAGCAGGAGAGACAAGCAGGAGAGACAAGCAGGAGAGACAAACAGGAGAGACAAGTAGGAGAGACAAGCAGGAGAGACAAACAGGAGAGACAAGCAGGAGAGACAAACATGAGAGACAAGCAGGAGAGACAAGCAGGAGAGACAAGAAGGAGAGACAAGCAGGAGAGACAAGCAGGAGAGACAAGAAGGAGAGACAAGCAGGAGAGACAAGCAGGAGAGACAAGCAGGAGAGACAAGCAGGAGAGACAAGCAGGAGAGACAAACAGGAGAGACAAACAGGAGAGACAAGTAGGAGAGACAAACAGGAGAGACAAGCAGGAGAGACAAACATGAGAGACAAGCAGGAGAGACAAGCAGGAGAGACAAGAAGGAGAGACAAGCAGGAGAGACAAGCAGGAGAGACAAACAGGAGAGACAAGCAGGAGAGACAAACATGAGAGACAAGCAGGAGAGACAAGCAGGAGAGACAAGAAGGAGAGACAAGCAGGAGAGACAAGCAGGAGAGACAAGCAGGAGAGACAAGCAGGAGAGACAAGCAGGAGAGACGAGCAGGAGAGACAAGCAGGAGAGACAAGCAGGAGAGACGAGCAGGAGAGACAAACAGGAGAGACAAGCAGGAGAGACAAGCAGGAGAGACAAGCAGGAGAGACAAGCAGGAGAGACAAGCAGGAGAGGCAAGCAGGAGAGGCAAGCAGGAGAGACGAGCAGGAGAGACAAACAGGAGAGACAAGCAGGAGAGACAAGCAGGAGAGACAAGCAGGAGAGACAAGCAGGAGAGACAAGCAGGAGAGACAAGCAGGAAAGACAAGCAGGAGAGACAAGCAGGAGAGACAAGCAGGAGAGGCAGGAACTAATACACAAGAATAAGAAGATCAGCTGAGAGACACTATGTAAAATGATATGACGTCAGAAAATAAACGTGAACTAAAGTTGGTCCACAGCCACGTAAGGAAAAAGATGACTGAGAAGGAGCAAGTGATAAGACTGAAGAAGGTGGATGAGGCACTAACAGACAATAACAGAATCTCATGTTTAGTACATAATATAAGACTGAAGAAATCTCGACAGAGGTAAACCACGAACTAACCGGAAGGTACTATATGCAGACCAGCAGTTACTGGACAATACTAACACAACAAAAGACGTGACGGGACTCCTACAGAAGCAGGATGCAACAAAAGCAATGGTACCAGAGAACATATCTCCATGGGTGCCCAGAGAAGAGGCAAAACAACTACGCGACCCAATGACAAAGTTGCTCAGCCAATGTGTCCAGTCAGGACAGCTGCCGAAACACTGGAAAACAACAAATGTGATTCCTATAAATAAACGGAGGGACAGACAAGAGGTCCTGATTATAGGCCAGTATCTCTACTTTGCTTAGTATTAAAAGTTATGAAGAAAAAGAAAGGAAGGGATACAGGAACAAAATTAGAAGCTTGAAAAGGACCAGTTGGTGAATATAACATCAAGTGTGTCACCAGACTTGCTGGTGAACCGCAGCGTCACTGACAGATGAAAGATTAACAAATCTGAGAATAGCATTTAGGAACTTGAACTAAGAATCCCTTGAAACTATTTTATACGACCTTTTGAGTCAGTCAATAAGCATGTAGCCCCAGCATGCAGCCTTTACCTGGTCAAACACCTGCAGAAGCTCTATGAGGTCCAAAGATTTGTAATCAGATTAGTATAAAAGTTAAGAGGAATGTACTATGATGAGAGGTTGAAGGAAGTGAACCGGACGATCTTAGAGGAGAGAAGGGCAAGGGGAGACATGATAACGACATGCAAAATCCTAAGAAGAATTGACAGGGCAAGCAGGGAGAGATTGAATTAAGAGGAGCAGGATCAAGGGGACACAGGTGGAAGCTGAAGACTGATGAACCATAGGGATGTTAGGAAGCATTTCGTTAGTCTCAGGCTGGCTGATGAGTGGAATGACTTGGACGAGGCCGTGGTGGAGGCAAACATAATACACAGCTTCACGAGTAGAGATGGCCAGGAGCTGAGTCTTGATCCCCCAGCACAAATCGGTTAACACATAAAC
>NC_091305.1:39996490-40013990 GCF_038502225.1 Cherax quadricarinatus
TACTAGTGTTGCTGCTAGTGTTGCTATTAGTGTTGCTACTAGTGTTGCTACTAGTGTTGCTGCTAGTGTTGCTATTAGTGTTGCTACTAGTGTTGCTGCTAGTGTTGCTACTAGTGTTGCTACTAGTGTTGCTGCTAGTGTTGCTACTAATATTGCTACTAGTATTGCTACTAGTGTTGCTACTAGTGTTGCTTCTAGTGTTGCTACTAGTGTTGCTACTAGTGTTGCTACTAGTGTTGCTGCTAGTGTTGCTACTAATATTGCTACTAGTATTGCTACTAGTGTTGCTGCTAGTGTTGCTACTAGTGTTGCTGCTAGTGTTGCTACTAATATTGCTACTAGTATTGCTACTAGTATTGCTACTAGTGTTGCTACTAGTGTTGCTTCTAGTGTTGCTACTAGTGTTCAACACTGTCTGGTACGAGTCTTGGTGTACGAGGTTCGGTGTGCAGGGAAAGTCAGTCAGTGTTCACCAACAACAATGTCTGTTATCGCACTTAGAACCAAGATTTGCGTTGTGAACTTATCTGGGGTTATCCCTCGGGGAACGACTGTCAATGTCATGACATCCGAAAACATTCATTGGACAGAGACAAGTTCCAGGCACTGGAGCTTATCTCCCGTGCCTTAGATCAAATTCTTATTACCCATCATTCCTGCAAATGTTGTATGACCCTCACTGGTTCGCCGATTTCCCTACAAAAATTCAATAATAACATTCTTACCTTGGTTCAGCAGTGTGTATGTGTGTGTGTGTGTTTGTGTGTCTCGTGGAGATATGATTACGATGTCTAAGATACTCGAAGGACCGGAAAGGAGAGGGAGATGAACTATAGTCTTGTTATAGGGTGTGTGAGTAACTTTAGTGATGAAAGAGGTGCTTAGAAAATCGCAAAATACATTGAGAAGCCGTGAAATTGTTCTTACAACTTTTGTTAATAGAGTTTGAAAGTACCTGCTGCTTCATCTGAGTCCTTCCCACAGACGTCAGGAGAAAAAGAGCGAGGAAGGAACGTCAGGGGGCGCCAGCCCCGCCCACGCCCCTAGAACCGTCTTCAAGAAGCTCAATACTATTACCTCCTCCTTCAGGATGAGCAGCGATGTGGAGGTGAGTCAAGATGATGTTGGTGTGTGAGGGAGATGATCTAGTGTGAGAGAGATGATGGAGTGTGAGGGAAGCCGAGATGTTGTTGGTGTGAGAGGGAAGCGGAGATGATGTTGGAGTATAAGGGAAGCTAAAATGATGTTGGTGTATGAGGGACGCTGACATGATGCTGGAGTATGAGGAACAAAATATAGGATGAGCCTCATATCATTGCCTCGTGTGAGGCACCAAAACAAAAGCATGCACTCATTTTCCCTCTGTGAGAATCACTGTTATGCAGAGGTAACAGTCACTGCAGCACTGCTGGAGCAACACCTCTGACGCTGTCCAGGTAACAGTCCCTGCAGCATTGCTGGAACAACACCTCTGACGCTGTCCAGGTAACAGTCCCTGCAGCACTGCTGGAACAACACCTCTGACGCTGTCCAGGTAACAGTCCCTGCAGCACTGCTGGAACAACACCTCTGACGCTGTCCAGGTAACAGTCCCTGCAGCACTGCTGGAACAACACCTCTGACGCTGTCCAGGTAACAGTCCCTGCAGCACTGCTGGAGCAACACCTCTGATGCTGTCCAGGTAACAGTCCCTGCAGCACTGCTGGAGCAACACCTCTGATGCTGTCCAGGTAACAGTCCCTGCAGCACTGCTGGAACAACACCTCTGACGCTGTCCAGGTAACAGTCCCTGCAGCACTGCTGGAGCAACACCTCTGATGCTGTCCAGGTAACAGTCCCTGCAGCACTGCTGGAACAACACCTCTGATGCTGTCCAGGTAACAGTCCCTGCAGCACTGCTGGAGCAACACCTCTGATGCTGTCCAGGTAACAGTCCCTGCAGCACTGCTGGAACAACACCTCTGACGCTGTCCAGGTAACAGTCCCTGCAGCACTGCTGGAACAACACCTCTGACGCTGTCCAGGTAACAGTCCCTGCAGCACTGCTGGAGCAACACCTCTGACGCTGTCCAGGTAACAGTCCCTGCAGCACTGCTGGAACAACACCTCTGACGCTGTCCAGGTAACAGTCCCTGCAGCACTGCTGGAACAACACCTCTGACGCTGTCCAGGTAACAGTCCCTGCAGCACTGCTGGAACAACACCTCTGACGCCACCTTGACCCTTCAACCAACACCACAGTTCTTAACCATATCTCCATTACTTGAATGAGGCCTCCCAGCTTAGGCCTGCACTTTTAATTATTCTGACCTTCGTAAAACACAGGTCAACAACTGTTTAGTATAAAGAATAATATACAATTAGATCATTCTTATTAAACCTGTGTGGTTTGGAGGTTAGAACACTGGCTTTGTAGTTTCTGCAGTGTCTTTCCATGGTATAAGCCACTCCTGTTCCCTGAGCTCATTACAGTACGCAAGAAACCCATCCTGTGTTATGTAATGTGGCTGTGAAAATCATTCTATGTGATGGAATATGGCCAAGAAATCCAACCTATGTGAAGGAAAATGACAGAGTAATCCATCCTATGTGATAAAACATATGTCTGTGTGTATATTTCTCTGTAATATTTTAAGGGTATCACAGACAGGTGTGGAGGTTGAGGATGGTGAACCACTGGAGGGGGAGGAGGAAGGAGGTTATCCCAGGACTGACTCCACCTACAGTATTGACATTCCTAACTCCTGTACACTGTGGGAGGCCGACCCCAGACCTGAGAACTCCAGACAGGTGAGTCAATACACTTACCCACACACTCACACACACCCACACTCACCCACACCCACACACCCACACACACCTACACACACCCACACACACACACACCCACACTCACACTCACCCACACCCACACACACCTACACACACCCACACACACCCACACTTACCCACACACACCCACACTCGCCCACACACACCCACACACACACCCACACAAGCCCACAAACACCCACACACACCTACACACACCCACACACACCCACACACACACACACCCACACACACACACCCACACTCACACTCACCCACACACACACTCCCCCCACACACACATACATATATATGTCGTACCGAATAGGCAAAACTTGCAATTTTGGCTTAAATAGCAACGCTCTTCTTGCTGAATAAGGCAATCGGAAATTCGTGTATGCAATTATTTCGCAAAAATCATTCTGAACCTATTATTAAAATATTGTTAATATTATTAAAAAATTGTGAAGTTACCTAAAATATATTTAGTTGGATTAGGCTAAATTAAATTGCGCTTCTTATAATACGGTTAGGTAAATTTTCTAAGGTTCTTTTGGTGCAAAATTATTAATTTTTACATTAACACAAATGAATATATATATATATATATATATATATATATATATATATATATATATATATATATATATATATATATATATATATATATATATATATATATATATATATATATATATATATATATATATATATATATATGCGTTAACAGGTGATATCACAATATTCATAATAACCACAGGGAAAAATAGGGACATTTCAAGCGCTATTGTGATTTGTCACATTATCACTGAATAATAAAATTAAAAGAACAGAATGCCTAAAAGACTGAAATATGACCTGACACCTGACCCAGCACGCTGAGCCTGGCTCTGTACTGAAGATTTAGTCAGGTCACAGGTCATGTAAATTAAATTAATTATGATATAACCTTCTTGACTGACCTGTTGATATAACCTTCTTGACTGACCTGTTGATATAACCTTCTTGATTGACCTGTTGATATAACCTTCTTGACTGACCTGTTGATATAACCTTCTTGATTGACCTGCTGATATAACCTTCTTGACTGACCTGTTGATATAACCTACTTGACTGACCTGTTGATATAACCTACTTGACTGACCTGTTGATATAACCTTCTTGACTGACCTGCTGATACAGCCTTCTTGACTGACCTGTTGATATAACCTACTTGACTGACCTGCTGATACAGCCTTCTTGACTGACCTGTTGATATAACCTACTTGACTGACCTGCTGATACAGCCTTCTTGAATGACCTGTTGATATAACCTACTTGACTGACCTGCTGATACAACCTTCTTGACTGACCTGTTGATATAACCTACTTGACTGACCTGCTGATACAACCTTCTTGACTGACCTGTTGATATAACCTACTTGACTGACCTGCTGATACAACCTTCTTGACTGACCTGTTGATATAACCTACTTGACTGACCTGCTGATACAACCTTCTTGACTTTTGGACAGTCAGTTGTGGGGTTAAAATGTCTCAGATAAGCAAGTTGAACATTAGACCCTCGTCCAGTTCTGGTGATGTGTTGATGTTGCAAGATTAGTTCTGGTGATGTCTTGATGTTGCAAGATCAGTTATGGTGATGTGTTGATGTTACAAGATTAGTTCTGGTGATGTCTTGATGTTGCAAGATTAGTTCTGGTGATGTGTTGATGTTGCAAGATTAGTTCTGGTGATGTCTTGATGTTGCAAGATTAGTTCTGGTGATGTGTTGATGTTACAAGATCAGTTCTGGTGATGTGTTGATGTTGCAAGATTAGTTCTGGTGATGTCTTGATGTTGCAAGATCAGTTATGGTGATGTGTTGATGTTACAAGATCAGTTCTGGTGATGTGTTGATGTTGCAAGATCAGTTCTGGTGATGTGTTGATGTTACAAGATCAGTTCTGGTGATGTGTTGATGTTACAAGGTCAGTTCTGGTGATGTGTTGATGTTACAAGGTCAGTTCTGGTGATGTGTTGATGTTACAAGGTCAGTTCTGGTGAGGTGTTGATGTTACAAGGTCAGTTCTGGTGATGTGTTGATGTTACAAGATCAGTTCTGGTGATGTGTTGATGTTACAAGATCAGTTCTGGTGATGTGTTGATGTTACAAGGTCAGTTCTGGTGATGTGTTGATGTTGCAAGATCAGTTCTGGTGATGTGTTGATGTTACAAGGTCAGTTCTGGTGATGTGTTGATGTTACAAGGTCAGTTCTGGTGATGTGTTGATGTTACAAGAACAGTTCTGGTGATGTGTTGATGTTACAAGGTCAGTTCTGGTGATGTGTTGATGTTACAAGATCAGTTCTGGTGATGTGTTGATGTTACAAGGTCAGTTCTAATGATGTGTTGATGTTACAAGATCAGTTCTGGTGATGTGTTGATGTTACAAGGTCAGTTCTGGTGATGTGTTGATGTTACAAGATCAGTTCTGGTGATGTGTTGATGTTACAAGTTCAGTTCTGGTGATGTGTTGATGTTACAAGGTCAGTTCTGGTGATGTGTTGATGTTACAAGATCAGTTCTGGTGATGTGTTGATGTTACAAGGTCAGTTCTGGTGATGTGTTGATGTTGCAAGATAAGTTCTGGTGATGTGTTGATGTTACGAGGTCAGTTCTGGTGATGTGTTGATGTTGCAAGATCAGTTCTGGTGATGTGTTGATGTTGCAAGATCAGTTCTGGTGATGTGTTGATGTTGCAAGATCAGTTCTGGTGATGTGTTGATGTTACAAGATCAGTTCTGGTGATGTGTTGATGTTACAAGGTCAGTTCTGGTGATGTGTTGATGTTGCAAGATCAGTTCTCGTGATGTATTGATGTTACAAGATCAGTTCTGGTGATGTGTTGATGTTGCAAGATCAGTTCTGGTGATGTGTTGATGTTACAAGATCAGTTCTGGTGATGTGTTGATGTTGCAAGATCAGTTCTGGTGATGTGTTGATGTTGCAAGATCAGTTCTGGGGATGTGTTGATGTTGCAAGATCAGTTCTGGTGATGTGTTGATGTTGCAAGATCAGTTCTGGTGATGTGTTGATGTTACAAGGTCAGTTCTGGTGATGTGTTGATGTTGCAAGATCAGTTCTGGTGATGTGTTGATGTTACAAGGTCAGTTCTGGTGATGTGTTGATGTTGCAAGATCAGTTCTGGTGATGTGTTGATGTTACAAGGTCAGTTCTGGTGATGTGTTGATGTTACAAGGTCAGTTCTGGTGATGTGTTGATGTTACAAGATCAGTTCTGGTGATGTGTTGATGTTGCAAGATCAGTTCTGGT
The DNA here is from genome assembly GCF_038502225.1 of Cherax quadricarinatus. Taxonomy (NCBI): domain Eukaryota; kingdom Metazoa; phylum Arthropoda; class Malacostraca; order Decapoda; family Parastacidae; genus Cherax; species Cherax quadricarinatus. Next base: position 40,002,617 of record NC_091305.1, read on the forward strand.
GATGTGTTGATGTTACAAGATCAGTTCTGGTGATGTGTTGATGTTACAAGATCAGTTCTCGTGATGTGTTGATGTTACAAGGTCAGTTCTGGTGATGTGTTGATGTTACAAGGTCAGTTCTGGTGATGTGTTGATGTTACAAGGTCAGTTCTGGTGATGTGTTGATGTTACAAGATAAGTTCTGGTGATGTGTTGATGTTACAAGGTCAGTTCTGGTGATGTGTTGATGTTACAAGGTCAGTTCTGGTGATGTGTTGATGTTACAAGGTCAGTTCTGGTGATGTGTTGATGTTACAAGGTCAGTTCTGGTGATGTGTTGATGTTACAAGGTCAGTTCTGGTGATGTGTTGATGTTGCAAGATCAGTTCTGGTTATGTGTTGATGTTACAAGGTCAGTTCTGGTGATGTGTTAATGTTGCAAGATCAGTTCTGGTGATGTGTTGATGTTACAAGGTCAGTTCTGGTGATGTGTTGATGTTACAAGATCAGTTCTGGTGATGTGTTGATGTTACAAGGTCAGTTCTGGTGATGTGTTGATGTTACAAGGTCAGTTCTGGTGAGGTGTTGATGTTACAAGGTCAGTTCTGGTGATGTGTTGATGTTACAAGGTCAGTTCTGGTGATGTGTTGATGCTACAAGATCAGTTCTGGTGATGTGTTGATGTTACAAGGTCAGTTCTGGTGACGTGTTGATGTTGCAAGATCAGTTCTGGTGATGTGTTGATGTTGCAAGATCAGTTCTGGTGATGTGTTGATGTTACAAGATCAGTTCTGGTGATGTGTTGATGTTACAAGGTCAGTTCTGGTGATTTGTTGATGTTACATGGTCAGTTCTGGTGATGTGTTGATGTTACAAGGTCAGTTCTGGTGATGTGTTGATGTTACAAGGTCAGTTCTGGTGATGTGTTGATGTTGCATGATCAGTTCTGGTGATGTGTTGATGTTACAAGGTCAGTTCTGGTGATGTGTTGATGTTGCAAGATCAGTTCTGGTGATGTGTTGATGTTGCAAGATCAGTTCTGGTGATGTGTTGATGTTGCAAGATCAGTTCTGGTGATGTGTTGATGTTACAAGATCAGTTCTGGTGATGTGTTGATGTTGCAAGATCAGTTCTGGTGATGTGTTGATGTTATAAGATCAGTTCTGGTGATGTGTTGATGTTACAAGGTCAGTTCTGGTGATGTGTTGATGTTACAAGATCAGTTCTGGTGATGTGTTGATGTTGCAAGATCAGTTCTGGTGATGTGTTGATGTTGCAAGATCAGTTCTGGTGATGTGTTGATGTTGCAAGATCAGTTCTGGTGATGTGTTGATGTTGCAAGATCAGTTCTGGTGATGTGTTGATGTTACAAGGTCAGTTCTGGTGATGTGTTGATGTTGCAAGATCAGTTCTGGTGATGTGTTGATGTTACAAGGTCAGTTCTGGTGATGTGTTGATGTTACAAGGTCAGTTCTGGTAATGTGTTGATGTTACAAGATCAGTTCTGGCGATGTGTTGATGTTACAAGGTCAGTTCTGGTGATGTGGTGATGTTAGAAGATCAGTTCTGGTGATGTGTTGATGTTACAAGGTCAGTTCTAATGATGTGTTGATGTTACAAGATCAGTTCTGGTGATGTGTTGATGTTACAAGGTCAGTTCTGGTGATGTGTTGATGTTACAAGATCAGTTCTGGTGATGTGTTGATGTTACAAGGTCAGTTCTGGTGATGTGTTGATGTTACAAGGTCAGTTCTGGTGATGTGTTGATGTTACAAGATCAGTTCTGGTGATGTGTTGATGTTACAAGGTCAGTTCTGGTGATGTGTTGATGTTGCAAGATCAGTTCTGGTGATGTGTTGATGTTACGAGGTCAGTTCTGGTGATGTGTTGATGTTACAAGGTCAGTTCTGGTGATGTGTTGATGTTGCAAGATCAGTTCTGGTGATGTGTTGATGTTGCAAGATCAGTTCTGGTGATGTGTTGATGTTGCAAGATCAGTTCTGGTGATGTGTTGATGTTACAAGATCAGTTTTGGTGATGTGTTGATGTTACAAGGTCAGTTCTGGTGATGTGTTGATGTTGCAAGATCAGTTCTGGTGATGTGTTGATGTTACAAGATCAGTTCTGGTGATGTGTTGATGTTGCAAGATCAGTTCTGGTGATGTGTTGATGTTACAAGATCAGTTCTAGTGATGTGTTGATGTTGCAAGATCAGTTCTGGTGATGTGTTGATGTTGCAAGATCAGTTCTGGTGATGTGTTGATGTTGCAAGATCAGTTCTGGGGATGTGTTGATGTTGCAAGATCAGTTCTGGAGATGTGTTGATGTTGCAAGATCAGTTCTGGTGATATGTTGATGTTGCAAGATCAGTTCTGGTGATGTGTTGATGTTACAAGATCAGTTCTGGTGATGTGTTGATGTTACAAGGTCAGTTCTGGTGATGTGTTGATGTTACAAGATCAGTTCTGGTGATGTGTTGATGTTGCAAGATCAGTTCTGGTGATGTGTTGATGTTGCAAGATCAGTTCTGGTGATGTGTTGATGTTACAAGATCAGTTCTGGTGATGTGTTGATGTTACAAGGTCAGTTCTGGTGATGTGTTGATGTTACAAGATCAGTTCTGGTGATGTGTTGATGTTGCAAGATCAGTTCTGGTGATGTGTTGATGTTGCAAGATCAGTTTTGGTGATGTGTTGATGTTACAAGATCAGTTCTGGTGATGTGTTGATGTTACAAGATCAGTTCTGGTGATGTGTTGATGTTACATGGTCAGTTCTGGTGATGTGTTGATGTTGCAAGATCAGTTCTGGAGATGTGTTGATGTTGCAAGATCAGTTCTGGTGATGTGTTGATGTTACATGGTCAGTTCTGGTGATGTGTTGATGTTACAAGATCAGTTCTGGTGATGTGTTGATGTTGCAAGATCAGTTCTGGTGATGTGTTGATGTTGCAAGATCAGTTCTGGTGATGTGTTGATGTTACAAGATCAGTTCTGGTGATGTGTTGATGTTGCAAGATCAGTTCTGGTGATGTGTTGATGTTGCAAGATCAGTTCTGGTGATGTGTTGATGTTGCAAGATCAGTTCTGGTGATGTGTTGATGTTACAAGATCAGTTCTGGTGATGTGTTGATGTTGCAAGATCAGTTCTGGTGATGTGTTGATGTTGCAAGATCAGTTCTGGTGATGTGTTGATGTTGCAAGATCAGTTCTGGTGATGTGTTGATGTTACAAGGTCAGTTCTGGTGATGTGTTGATGTTGCAAGATCAGTTCTGGTGATGTGTTGATGTTACAAGGTCAGTTCTGGTGATGTGTTGATGTTGCAAGATCAGTTCTGGTGATGTGTTGATGTTACAAGATCAGTTCTGGTGATGTGTTGATGTTGCAAGATCAGTTCTGGTGATGTGTTGATGTTACAAGATCAGTTCTGGTGATGTGTTGATGTTACAAGATCAGTTCTGGTGATGTGTTGATGTTACAAGGTCAGTTCTGGTGATGTGTTGATGTTACAAGATCAGTTCTGGTGATGTGTTGATGTTACAAGGTCAGTTCTGGTGATGTGTTGATGTTACAAGGTCAGTTCTGGTGATGTGTTGATGTTACAATGAAACTTCAAGGATTTTCACAGTATTTTTGACAGAAAATCTTATAAACTCGGCCGTCATTTTTATTTTAAATTCCTAATCAAATTAAGTTACTTATAATGACTGATAGTTCACTACAGTAATAATGACTGATAGTTCACTACAGTAATAATGACTGATAGTTTACTACAGTAATAATGACTGATAGTTTACTACAGTAATAATGACTGATAGTTTACTACAGTAATAATGACTGATAGTTTACTACAGTAATAATGACTGATAGTTCACTACAGTAATAATGACTGATAGTTCACTACAGTAATAATGACTGATAGTTTACTACAGTAATAATGACTGATAGTTTACTACAGTAATAATGACTGATAGTTCACTACAGTAATAATGACTGATAGTTTACTACAGTAATAATGACTGATAGTTCACTACAGTAATAATGTTCCTATATCCTCTTCTCCCTTTTGTTTCCTCTCTTCCTCCCTCACTCCCTCCCTTAATTACTCCCTCCCTCCCTCCCTCCCTCCCTCCCTCCTTCACTCTCTCTCCCTCAAATATTGAATCAAAATTTCTCCTCACAATTGTTTTTGTTCAAATATTTGCTTAATTTTCTCCCTCCACTTTTCTTACTTTGTCTCTCCCTCCCCCTGCTTCCCCCTCCCTCCCCCTCCTTCCCCTTCCCTCCCCCTCCTTTCCCCTCCCTCCCCTCCTTCCCCTTCCTCCCCCTCCTTCCCCCTCCCTCCCCCTCCCTCTCCTCCTTCCCCTTCCTTCCACATCCTTCCCCCTCCCTCCCCCTCCTTTCCCCTCCCTTCCCTACCCCTTCCTTTCCTTCTCCCTACCTCTCCTCCCTTTCTCTCGTCCCTTTAACTTTCTCTCAATCCTCGATCACGTCGTTCCCCTTCCTTCAACCCCCCCCTACTCCTTCCATAAGTTCCCTCTACACCTCCCCCTCCACAACCTCCCTCCACAACCTCCCTGCAGACCTTTCATTCTCTCCACTTTCCCTTCCCACAGTGTTACCACATGTTTCATAGACTTGTGATATTACCAACCATTCGTCATCGGCTGTTTAACCCCTACTGTTTTTGCTCTTCCTTGTAATAATAATAATAATAATAATAATAATAATAATAATAATGATAATAATAATAATAATAATAATAACGATAATAATAATGATAATTATGATTACACTTACAGTACTACCACTTCACACTGTTCGCTATGTCCCTTAACGAACTGGGTGACCAACTTCGTCAGGTGATCGGTCCCACAGACTGCAGGTGAGGCCTACCATATATGAATATATTATTTTATAGTATATTATATTATTCATTTCCAGTAAATATTACTAGTTTATTCAAATTGTTGAGGATGAACGACGTATCTAGGTAACAGTAGGGCTCCTAGTTCTAGAAATGCTTATCCGTAAGCGCTGCTTGGTGCTAGATTATTCCTTGTCCTAGGAACTGTTGTTCCTAGGTTGCTAAACAGTAGAATATGTCTAATTCTTGAACTGTGTTGAATTAGTCACAAGTTGTTGTTACTAGACACATGGACCAAACCTGCGGAATTTATATATTTTCGGTAGGTTTCACTTGCTCAGCAGGATTCTTCAGTCGAATGCAGACGCTGGGGAAGAGGTAAACACGAGGTTATCTGTTCCTCAGCCTTTCTGCTGCTCCTGCTGTCTCTAGTGTCACCTCTGCTGCTGAAGAAACCTGCTGATCAGGCGAAAGGTTTCCACAAGATACCCAACTACCTGGAGGAATTCCTGGATGGTGTTCCTAGGGGTCGACGCCCCCGCGGCCCAGTCCATAACTTGTCGGTGTTCTGTACCAGTCAGTACCCAGTCAGCAGTTAAATTATACACAGTTCAGGAAGTACCAGTCATAAGAACACCACTTACTGTCACTACACAGCTGAATTATTGCAGATTACGCCCAGACATACGTCTACTGGAGAACGGTGATATTGACGGAGCCGCCAACGAGAAGAACCGTCTGGAGGAGAAACAGAGAGACGCGAGGAAGTACAGGAAGAAAGGGAAGGAAGAGTGGAAAGCCAGGTGGGAAATATCCCTTAAAGTGTAAATTTCAGGAAGAATTGAAGATTTACTGTTTTCATGAAAATTATGGTCAGGGAGAAACTGTGGGGAGAAATTATGAGTCAATAACACTGAGAGAGCGCATATATCTTGCTGTTACACTGAGAGAGCGCATATATCTTGCTGTTACACTGAGAGAGCGCATATATCTTGCTGTTACACTGAGAGAGCGCATATATCTTGCTGTTACACTGAGAGAGCGCATATATCTTGCTGTTACACTGAGAGAGCGCATATATCTTGCTGTTACACTGAGAGAGCGCATATATCTTGCTGTTACACTGAGAGAGCGCATATATCTTGCTGTTACACTGAGAGAGCGCATATATCTTGCTGTTACACTGAGCAAAATATGTGTTCTCTGAGCAATACTGACTCACAATTTCTTTCCACAGTTTATTCCTGACATTTTGTAGGAGTTCAAGCGAAGAATATTCCGAGTTCCACTAAAACATACACGTCTATGATAACCAGCATCACTGCTGCTTATCATAACACTGAATATAGAAGATCACTCTGCCTCATGTAAACAGTGAATACGTAAATACTCGAAACATGAGACTAAACAAAGGCCTACGAATAAATGTGTTAGGACATAGGCCTCATTAAAATTTAGTGGCTGTTGTGGGAAGTCAGAGTGATACTCTGTGTTGAGGCTAGTTACTCGTGTATGGAGGAACACCTTACCTTGAGTACAACTTAGAATACATGAAGCAACACTGACAGCAGACAGGTTGCTTGTGCTTGTTAGAAACTAGAGGATGGAAGAGGAAGAGTGTGTTTGCTGCATGTTGTGATGTTATTGAGTATCTACAACTAACACAACAGTACCTACAACTAACACAACAGTACCTACAACTAACACAACATTATCTACAACTAACACAACAGTACCTACAACTAACACAACAGTACCTACAACTAACACAACATTATCTACAACTAACACAACAGTACCTACAACTAACAAAACATTACACAAAAGTACCGACAACTAAAACAAAAGTACCTAAAACTAACACAACAGTACCTACAACTAACACAGTACACAACTAACTCAACAGTACCTACAACTAACACAACAGTACCTACAACTAACACAACAGTACCTACAACTAACACAACAGTACCTACAACTAACACAACAGTACCTACAACTAACACAACAGTACCTACAACTAACACAACAGTACCTACAACTAACACAACAGTACCTACAACTAACACAACATTATCTACAACTAATACAACAGTACCTACATAACAGTACCTACAACTAACACAACAGTACCTACAACTAACACAACAGTACCTACAACTAACACAACAGTACCTACAACTAACACAACAGTACCTACAACTAACACAACAGTACCTACAACTAACACAACAGTACCTACAACTAACACAACAGTACCTACAACTAACACAACAGTACCTACAACTAACACAACAGTACCTACAACTAACACAACAGTACCTACAACTAACACAACAGTACCTACAACTAACACAACAGTACCTACAACTAACACAACAGTACCTACAACTAACACAACAGTACCTACAACTAACACAACAGTACCTACAACTAACACAACAGTGCAATTAACACAACAGTACCTACAACTAACACAACAGTACCTACAACTAACACAACAGTACCTACAACTAACACAACAGTACCTACAACTAACACAACAGTACCTACAACTAACACAACAGTACCTACAACTAACACAACAGTACCTACAACTAACACAACAGTACCTACAACTAACACAACAGTACCTACAACTAACACAACAGTACCTACAACTAACACAACAGTACCTACAACTAACACAACAGTACCTACAACTAACACAACAGTACCTACAACTAACACAACAGTACCTACAACTAACACAACAGTACCTACAACTAACACAACAGTGCAATTAACACAACAGTACCTACAACTAACACAACAGTACCTACAACTAACACAACAGTACCTACAACTAACACAACAGTACCTACAACTAACACAACAGTACCTACAACTAACACAACAGTACACAACAGTACCTACAACTAACACAACAGTACCTACAACTAACACAACAGAACCTACAACTAACACAACATTACACAACAGTGCCTACAACTAACACAACAGTACCTACAACTAACACAACAGTACCTACAACTAACACAACAGTACCTACAACTAACACAACAGTACCTACAACTAACACAACAGTGCAATTAACACAACAGTACCTACAACTAACACAACAGTGCAATTAACACAACAGTACCTACAACTAACACAACAGTACCTACAACTAACACAACAGTACCTACAACTAACACAACAGTACCTACAACTAAAACAACAGTACCTGCAACTAATACAACAGTGCAATTAACACAACAGTACCTACAACTAACACAACAGTACCTACAACTAACACAACAGTACCTACAACTAACACAACAGTACCTACAACTAAAACAACAGTACCTACAACTAAAACAACAGTACCTACAACTAATACAACAGTACCTACAACTAAAACAACAGTGCAATTAACACAACAGCACCTACAACTAACACAACAGTGCAATTAACACAACAGTACCTACAACTAACACAACAGTACACAACAGTGCCTACAACTAACAGAACAGTACCTACAACTAACACAACAGTACCTACAACTAACACAACAGTGCAATTAACACAACAGTACCTACAACTAACACAACAGTACCTACAACTAACACAACAGTACCTACAACTAACACAACAGTACCTACAACTAACACAACAGTACCTACAACTAACACAACAGTACCTACAACTAACACAACAGTACCTACAACTAACACAACAGTACCTACAACTAACACAACAGTACCTACAACTAACACAACAGTACCTACAACTAACACAACAGTACCTACAACTAACACAACAGTACCTACAACTAACACAACAGTACCTACAACTAACACAACAGTACCTACAACTAACACAACAGTACCTACAACTAACACAACAGTACCTACAACTAACACAACAGTACCTACAACTAACACAACAGTACCTACAACTAACACAACAGTACCTACAACTAACACAACAGTACCTACAACTAACACAACAGTACCTACAACTAACACAACAGTACCTACAACTAAAACAACAGTACCTGCAACTAATACAACAGTGCAATTAACACAACAGTACCTACAACTAACACAACAGTACCTACAACTAACACAACAGTACCTACAACTAACACAACAGTACCTACAACTAACACAACAGTACCTACAACTAACACAACAGTGCAATTAACACAACAGTACCTACAACTAACACAACAGTACACAACAGTACCTACAACTAACAGAACAGTACCTACAACTAACACAACAGTATACAACAGTACCTACAACTAACACAACAGTGCAATTAACACAACAGTACCTACAACTAACACAACAGTACCTACAACTAACACAACAGTACCTACAACTAACACAACAGTACCTACAACTAACACAACAGTGCAATTAACACAACAGTACCTACAACTAACACAACAGTACCTACAACTAACACAACAGTGCAATTAACACAACAGTACCTACAACTAACACAACAGTACCTACAACTAACACAACAGTACCTACAACTAACACAACAGTGCAATTAACACAACAGTACCTACAACTAACACAACAGTACCTACAACTAACACAACAGTACCTACAACTAAAACAACAGTGCAATTAACACAACAGTACCTACAACTAACACAACAGTACCTACAACTAAAACAACAGTACCTACAACTAACACAACAGTACCTACAAATAACACAACAGTACCTACAACTAAAACAACAGTACCTATAACTAACACAACAGTACCTACAACTAACACAACAGTACCTACAACTAACACAACAGTGCAATTAACACAACAGTACCTACAACTAACACAACAGTACCTACAACTAACACAACAGTATCTACAACTAAAACAACAGTGCAATTAACACAACAGTACCTTCAACTAACGCAACAGTACACAACAGTACCTACAACTAACACAACAGAACCTACAACTAACACAACAGTACACAACAGTGCCTACAACTAACACAACAGTACCTACAACTAACACAACAGTACACAACAGTACCTACAACTAACACAACAGTACCTACAACTAACACAACAGTACCTACAACTAACACAACAGTACCTATAACTAACACAACAGTACCTACAACTAACACAACAGTACCTACAACTAACACAACAGTACCTACAACTAACACAACAGTACCTACAACTAACACAACAATACCTATAACTAACACAACAGTACTTACAACTAACACAACAGTACACAACAGTACCTACAACTAACACAACAGTACCTACAACTAACACAACAGTACCTACAACTAACACAACAGTACCTATAACTAACACAACAGTACCTACAAATACAATAAAATGACCATTATTTTTAAAGGGTTGGACCGGTAAGCCAGCGGAAGGCCTCGGTCAGTTGACCAAAGCTCCAAAGGCGGGTCATCATCTGACTAAGACCCGCGTCATGAAACACTTGTCCAGTTTCCTGACAAACCTTACCTATCCTAACCTAGTACCTACAACTAACACAACAGTAGCTACAACTAACACAACGGTGCAACTAACACAACAGTACCTATAACTAAGACAACAGTACCTACAACTAACACAAAGAAGGATGTATTACAGATGTCACATGATTCTTGTAGATGTCACATGATTCTTACACATGTCACGTGCTTCTTGCACATGTCAGATGACTCTTGAACATGTCACATGATTCTTACACATGTCACATGATTCTTGCACATGTCACATGATTCTTGCACATGTCACGTGCTTCTTGCACATGTCACATGATTCTTGCACATGTGACATGCTTCTTGCACATGTCACATGATTCTTGTAGACACATGATTCTTGTACATATTACAGTATTCTTGCATGTCACATGATTCTTGCACATGTCACGTGCTTCTTGCACATGTCACATGATTCTTGCACATGTGACATGATTCTTGCACATGTCACATGATTCTTGTACATGTTACAGTATTCTTGCATGTCACATGATTCTTGCACATGTCACATGATTCTTGCACATGTCACATGATTCTTGCACATGTCACATGATTCTTACACGTGTTACATGATTCTTGCACATGTCACATGATTCTTGCACATGTCACATGATTCTTGCACATGTCACATGATTCTTGCACATGTCACATGATTCTTACACGTGTTGCATGATTCTTGCACATGTCACATGATTCTTGCACATGTCACATGATTCTTGCACATGTCACATGATTCTTGCACATGTCACATGATTCTTACACGTGTTGCATGATTCTTGCACATGTCACATGATTCTTGCACATGTCACATGATTCTTGCACATGTCACATGATTCTTGCACATGTCACATGATTCTTGCACATGTCACATGATTCTTGGAGATGTCACATGAAGAATCTTTCGCAGATGTTACATGTAGGATTCTGTTACAGATCTTACACGAGGGATTGTCTTGCAGGTGGTTTGAGCAAGGGACCAACCCTTTCACCCGTCAGGAGGACTGGCTA